>NW_008651170.1:9367-25696 GCF_000695815.1 Acanthisitta chloris
AAGTCCTTCTCCAGCTTTCTCGTAGGCCCCTGTAAGGTACTGGAAAGCTACTTACTATAACATCTTCATGGAGTGTTCTCCAGGCAAAGAATGGCTGTGTCTTTTTCACTAGTTTTTCTTTTTTTTTTTTTTTAAATGTTAAAGTAATTTCTATCTGATGTAGAACACGCAACACTTTTGTTTCAGAGCAGAGCTATTTTTACACGGTAATATTTTTCTTTATACGCGCTCGAGGGTGGCAGATGTTTCTGCTGAGCTCCTGGGATGGTGTCTGAGATGATCTCTGTGGTGCCCTGGTGTCTGAAGGCGTGTTCATTCCTTCTCAGCAGAACTGAAGAATGGTGGGCTTGCACCTGGGTTTTGGTTTGCGCTGGCGCAGGATCAACAACAGTTTGCAGCGCATTAGTTTTGGCGCAAGCTAGCCTATACTGCAGGGTCACTTTTGGCTGGTTAGAGAAGGCATACTAACAATTTTTTTTCTCATTTTTTTCTTTTTACAAATATTCCCCTTCCCTTGTATCTCTCTTCTTTAACTGTTCCAAGGCCTGTTACTTAAAAGCAATTGAGACTCAACCAAACTTTGCAGTGGCATGGAGTAATCTTGGCTGTGTTTTCAATGCCCAAGGAGAAATTTGGCTCGCAATTCATCACTTTGAAAAGGTAACTACCTAAGGCGGTCATCTTCTCTGCTGGATTTTGGTGTGCATGCTATTGTCTGCTGCAGGTGATAGAAATGTTTTGATAGCAGAGAATTTCATATGATCCTGTTAGTTAACATCTCATTTTAACTGTTTTTTTTACTTGCTGATGTTTCACGCTTCCTGTGTGCTGCCAGAGAGGTGCATTTAGGCCTAGGACTTCATACACGTCAGATAAGAGAAAATTAAGTTGCTGTTCAGTCCTTTAGTCCTGGGCTAACGTTTTTAAAAACTGATTTGATGGTAATAATGTTTTACCTGTTTTGTGTGTGAGGGGAAGAAACAACTTTGTGCTTAAAATAATTTTCGTTATGATTTTGTTTCAGGTGTTACTGCCCTTTGAGTAACTGAGGAGAACAGTTTTAAGTGACACACTAATTCCTCTTCTCCAGGGTTATTTTTCACCGTCATTGTTTCAGACTTCTCTAGATTGGTGTCATCAACTAGTTGTCTGATACCTTTTAGTTAGCATCTTAATTCAGTTTGTACTTGTGCCTTAAGTGACCTAAAACTGAATTTAAGATGAGGTGACAGTTTCTTCCTCATATTTATGACTTAAGATCTACAAAAATAATTTTAACTGCTCAGGATTTTTTTTTTTAATCTGTGTCTAGTTAGTGATAAATTACGAAGTATTTTAATATGGAATTAGAAGTTCCCAGGAGAGAAGTGGGGGCTTATCACTTACCCATGTGTAGCTAGCTCAGTACTGCATCTCCTGTAATTTTATCAGTTAAGTGGGGGTTTTTGTTTTATATTAGTTTTGAGTGGTGTGGAAATGTTTTAGTTCAATGGCTACTGAATTTTCCCTGCACACATGATGTATTTGCTCTTTTCTTGCTCTTGTGACACTGTCTCTCTTTTCGTGCACTGCTCAAGTTCTAAAATGCTGTCTTGTTTTGCAGTAAAGGATACGGATAAGGTTCTTTAGGCTTTCTCCCCTAAAAACAAGTTAAAGGCAACATAACATCAGTAGGCAGGAGTGTTAAATATGATGAGCCTAATGTGAAATAAATGTTTAACACTTTATTCTGCAGTAGTTGCAACTGACTAGGTAAGCAAATAAATAAATTTGAAGGTAGTTATATGCTGTCATTTTTACAGATAAATAGCTTTGTGATTGGTTTATAATACCTCAAGTTTTCCTGCCTTACTAGGTTATTGATGTTTAAAGTCTTAGATGTTTACACATTATGTTTAGCAAATTTTAAAAAACAACAACTAAGTTTCAAAGTGTTTTTATGTTCATGCTCAAATCTGTAACTTCAAAAATATTTTCAGGCTGTAACACTTGACCCAAATTTTTTGGATGCTTACATCAATCTGGGAAATGTTCTGAAGGAGGCAAGGATATTTGACAGGTAGGAACATCAGTACTGTTGTTCTGTCAGGGGCCTGTCAGGTGTATCAAGTGACAGATTGTGTTCCCTCTGTAAAGTGTCTTTGGGCAGTGGTGGCAAAGACTTGAGCTGTAAGCTGAGCGAGGACAGCTCTTTGAAGTGCAGACAGAGCAGGCTCCTGGAATTAAGAAACAAAATAGAATCACGTAGAATGTATTCACTTGTGTTACTTAATACAGTGTCAAAAATAGGAGTTTCTGAAGGTATTGAAAATAGATTTGAAATTAAAGCCAGGGCTGGGTGAAGTTCAGATGTCCAAGAGAAGCATAAATGTTTGAATATTCTTCATGATATGATTCAGGACATGATTTACACGTGTGTCTCGTCTAAAATACTCTTTCATGTAAGACAAACTGAAATACAGCTAAGCATCTGATTGAATATTTATTATTTATTTGTTACATGTTGGCATCATGTTACTGCCTTGGGTGGCAATACTGTTGCTGCCTTGTTGACCTGACTTGTTCTGGGACCTTTAATCTGATACATCATCTTCCTTCTGTTTCTGGAAAGAGCTCCAGGCTGCATTGTTTAAATGCAGTGTAGCATATTGCATCTGTTAATTGGTTTGTAATTTCTGGTAGCTATGGTTTGTGGCCCCAAATTTAATCAAAGCTTGAAGGGATCAAGATAATTATTGTCTCTAGTTGCATTGCACACAATGTAAGTCATTCAGTGATTCCTGATTTAACCATGAATGACTGGGCCAAACAATGTTTCTTCATCACTTCAGATTTTACATCACCTTTTGAGTTTACAATCTATGCTGCTGTGATTATTCTAGAAATTGGATTTGAATACATGAGTCATTTATATAGTGCTGTAGGAGCATGTAATTAAAGCTCTCACCTTTTGAACAAAGGTGTAAGTAAAGTATGATAGGTTAGTGGAGAGAATAAAGATGTGACATGATACTGTTTATTGTTACAATTGAATAATAACTGGAAAAAATGGAGCAAAGGGTTAAAGAAAAGGTGCTTATCCTAGTAATGAAGTGTTTAAACAAAGTAGTTGAAAGCTTTGCTTGTTTTCCAGAAGACTTATATTGCTCACTGTTCAGCATCAGGTGGGAGGAAAACATTACTCTCTTACCAAGTATGTTTTCTAGTCTGCTAGTCACTGCAGAATTCAGCATAGCTTTAAAATAACATGCAAAACGATAATTCATCCCTTAGTTGAGCTTTTATTTCAGGCAGTACTCCTCTGTGTTTTCAGTAATATCTGTACAGGATGGATTTGTGTGTTTATAACACATATCCATTCAAGTTTGGGGTTTTTCATGTAGGTAGCTTTTACAACCAAGGTAAGTGTAATTGCTGCTCTGTGGATCATTGTTTACCTTGTCTTGTTTATGTTGCAGAGCTGTGGCAGCTTATCTACGAGCCTTGAGTTTGAGTCCAAATCATGCAGTTGTGCATGGCAACCTTGCGTGTGTGTACTATGAGCAAGGCCTGATAGACTTGGCCATAGACACTTACAGAAGGGCTATTGAGCTCCAGCCCCACTTCCCTGATGCCTACTGTAACCTGGCCAACGCCTTGAAGGAGAAAGGCAGTGTAAGGAGCACTCTGTGTCTTTTTAAAATTACAGTGAATGGGTTTTTTTAGGCACCAGCTGTCACCAGCTTTATTAAGATGGGTTGTTGCACTCAGTGAGTTAGAAGGAAGAATAATTCAGGAAATGTCCACGTTGTACCATAGAATCATAGACTTATCAAGGTTGGAAGAGACCTCTAAGATCACCAAGTCCAACCATTCACTTGTCACTCTGCTGTAACCCCTAAACTATATCTTCCAGTGTCAGATCCAAATGCCTCTTAAACACTTGTAGGGGTGGTGACTCCACCACCTCCCTGGGCAAACCTATTCCAATGCCTGACGACCCTAACAGGGAAAAAATTTTTCCTAATACCTAGTCTGAATCTCCCCTGTCTCAACTTAAGGCCATAAAATCTGTTAAAAGTGATAGTGGAATGACTTGTCATGAACAGTGCTTTTACAAGAAATTGTCCCGTTTTAACTGGGTCCTTTTTTTTGAAAGGTGGTGGAAGCAGAAGAATGCTACAACACAGCTCTTCGACTCTGTCCCACTCATGCAGATTCTCTCAACAACCTGGCAAACATCAAACGGGAGCAGGGGAACATCGAGGAGGCTGTGCGTCTGTATCGGAAGGCTCTTGAGGTACTGTGGAATGTGAGGGAGTTAGAAATGGGAATGTGTCGTAGGACATAGGTCCTTTCCCTTCTTTGGTCATAAGTAGAGGATTGTCTGCTCAGAGAGCTGACTTATATGAAAAAAAGTAAGAAAATACATTCAAAAAAGGGTAAGAAATGCACAAGTATTTTTGATCTGATCTACTCATGGTGTTGGAGAGACAGTCGGCTTGTTTTTTTTTCCCAGGTGTTTCCAGAGTTTGCTGCGGCACATTCCAACTTGGCAAGTGTTCTGCAACAGCAAGGAAAGTTACAGGAGGCTCTAATGCATTACAAAGAGGCTATTAGGTAAATAGATACTCTCTCTAACAGCCTTTTCTAACAGGGAAGTGCCATGGATTGATGTAGCAGTCCACTCACAGTAGCTTCTTTGTATTCAGATAGTTGCTTTGCAAATGAAGAGTCTGGGTATATGGGTATGGCTTCTCTTTGGAGGAGGACATGACATATCGTTCATATTCTCTTTATTTCTCAGAATCAGCCCCACATTTGCAGATGCTTATTCTAACATGGGTAACACTCTGAAGGAGATGCAGGATGTTCAGGGAGCTCTGCAGTGCTACACCCGTGCCATCCAGATAAACCCAGCCTTTGCTGATGCCCACAGCAACCTGGCCTCGATCCACAAGGTAGCACATGCGAGTGATTCACTCTTGAGTATGGTGGGGCACTCTGAGTAGGTACCCTGAGGATATTTTTATCTGCTGACTCATTTCTGTGTCTTTACAGGATTCAGGGAATATACCAGAAGCCATTGCCTCTTACCGCACTGCTCTGAAACTGAAACCTGATTTCCCAGATGCCTATTGCAACTTGGCCCACTGTTTGCAGGTGAGGAAGATGAGGTTTTGATTCTGATTCTAAAGATTCCTCTGCAGCAGGTGCTAAACTTGGTCATATCAATCAATCACTGATTTAAATGAGAGAGTTTAGATTTCAGTCTTGAATCAGAAGACTATACAGTCGTCATCAGTAATTACTAAGGTTCTTCCATTTTTGAAAGAAGCATTAGTCTCAACCTGTGAAATATCTGATACCTGTTGAAAGAAACCTGTTGTCCCATTATTCTTTGAATTTTTCCTCTTTTTTTTTTTTTTTCAAGATTGTCTGTGACTGGACAGACTATGATGAAAGAATGAAGAAGCTGGTTAGCATTGTAGCTGATCAACTGGAGAAAAACAGACTGCCTTCTGTCCACCCACATCACAGCATGCTGTATCCCCTTTCTCACAGTTTTAGGAAGGCTATTGCTGAGAGACATGGAAATCTCTGTTTGGACAAGGTAGGAAGTCTTACACAGGCCAGTTGTGATTGAAGTTTTTTGTGCCTCTGCCTGTTCCACTCAAGATCTACTACTAACGTAGTTAGTATTAGCCCTTGTAAGCTTTCTGAGTCACATGTAAAGAGATAGGACATAGTGTTCCTCATCAGGTTTTCCAAAGTACATGTGAGGGCATGTTTGAAAAACAGGGAGTGAGTGACTTTCCAGACAGATTGAGGCAGCTCTGTGATAGTATTGCTCAAAATCTGGTCAGTTCCAGCATCCATAGTGCCTGGAACCTGTGAAGGCCTCCAGGGAATCCTTGCTGGAACATGTGAGCTTTGTGTTTGGTTGGCTCTGGGGTTTCCCAATGCACAAGCATTAGTGGTGGTGACAGCAGTGTTACAGGGGTGAGGCATGGCAGGAGGAACTCCTTGTGATTGTTTTGAAGTACTTGGTGAAAACTGGAACAGATTCTTCCAGAAACACCCCGTGCTGTAATGACAAGTTTCCACGAGACTGCACAGCAGCTGAAGCTGCCATGAGTGCAGTTGTTGATGGTAAATTCTTGAACTAAAATTTGATGCAACTTCTGTCTGTCTTCAACCAGAGAATCAGAGCTGTTGGTGTTCGTCAGTGTTGGACAGAGTGTGCAGGTGGCAATTATAGTTCAAAGTAGCTGTCAGCCAGTGGAAGAGTCTGGTTGGCTAGTAGAAAGATCTTGCATTCAGAAGATAACATTTGGCTGTAAAATTGCCTCGTCTTAGTAACCTGTTAATCCTGTCAGTGGTAGTGGCTACAGGTTGATGTCTGGGAAAGATGGTGAGCATGAGAACACACAACTCTGTGCTTCGCAGCAACACTGTTCTGGTCACAAGTGCCTTGTCGTTTCACAGCTTCTTGGGGATAGTGGTGTGCTATTAGTGTATTAATAATCAGGGGTGGAATACTTAAACTGGTAGCAGAAACATCAGCTCACAGTAATGGTGTCTGTATTTTTCTGGGTGTAGATCCATGACATCTTGTGACTCAGTGTGTGGGCAGTACACTCAGCTCCAGTGGGACATGCAGAATGCAGGTTTGAAACAACAGATGTCCACAGGCTGCTTAATTGAAGTTGGGATAAGGCTCATTCTCCGAACTCATAGTAGGGTTTTGTCCCTGTGTTTAGATTTGGGGTTTGGTTTCTGAGTTTATAAACAGTTGTGTGTGTTTTCTTGACAGATCAATGTTCTCCACAAGCCACCATATGAGCATCCCAAGGATCTGAAGGCCAGTGAAGGTCGACTTCGTATTGGCTATGTGAGCTCTGATTTTGGAAACCATCCAACCTCACACCTAATGCAGTCAATTCCAGGCATGCACAACCCGGACAAATTTGAGGTAAAATTATAAGTGCTATGCTTAAAGCTTTAAATATGGTTGTAAGTGGCACCTTTTTCCCTTGGTGCAATCAATTAAACTAGAAGAAATTTTTGTTTCTTGGCTTGTTTTGGTTTTTTTATGGGTTGAAGAGTTCTCCGATCATCCTCCTTTACCAATATCAGGTATAGAAAGTGGGTAAATTTAGATACCTGTCCTTAGAGTTGCTATAGGTAGGATTTGTTGCTCATGGAAAACTCCTTTAAGCTTCAACTGCTGTTGATTGAGTTAATGTGTTTCAACATCAAGGTACTGCCACGTGGTTAATTGGTTTACAGTTCTGCATCTGTTTTTTGTTCACACTGCTGCTGTGGTTTTAAATGTGTTTTCCTCTAGGATACCTGAATTACAAATGTGGTCTTCAGATTGGTCTGGTTAACCCTTTCTCAAAGGGCAGTGGCATACTATGCCCACTCCAGAAGGAGCTCAAGGCAGTCATGTCTGTTTATTTGAGTGTCATGTTAAGGGATTGGGTCTGTAAATAGAACTCATTTCCAATTTGGTTGTTTGCTCCATTTAAAATGTCTCAGTTTTGAGCTCTTGTTTTCCAAGTCGTACAAATTTGCTTATCTTTGTAAAGGATTGTAAGTATTTTCTTCTTGTAAAAGTGTTTTTTATCTTTTTTTAATTGTTGTTGTTGTTTGGTTGGGCTTTTTTAGCTTTTCCCCCTAACTTCTTGCTTTTTTCTGGTCATGAAGTCATTGTAGTCAGAAACCTTTGTGGCAGAGCTTGAATTGTTACCAGAAATGTGGATGTGTAGTAGGTTTTTTTTTTGTGAAAGAATTCAATTGGTGGTCTTAGTACAAGGGGTGTGGGGAGAATGTACCAGTTAACCATGAATGAGCTTGAGACAAAGGGCAGTCCCGCATGTTCTAGGTTTATAAAGCTCTACAGAGCTTAATTTAAATACTAAATAGTCATCTGTTATTCACTCAAACCAGGTTTATATCCTGCATGAGAAGTGCTCTGCATATTGGTGTCTATTTGTTCTCTATGTGCTAGACTGGCTAAAATGCCTGTTTGCATGGTCTGTCCACCTTGATCTTTTCAGATACACTTTGCAGTTTCTCAGTCAGGAGAACTAGTCACTGTTAAAAACCTTCTCCAAGGCTTAGCTTGTCTATCAACCTGACTCATAATTATGATCCTCACTAATTACAAATTCCAAGGTGTCTTGCAGAAGGCATTTAATGCTTTTGTAAATCTGTTCAGGCTGCTTTCCCTTGCACTGATGAGGATGTTGTCTATATGTCTGACAGAATGCAGATGGGGAAAACTGAGGCCTGGTTCAAATATGTCAAAAAAGGGCCCAATACCTCTTTTTTTGACTTCTTTCTCAACTGGTAAATGCCACACAAATGAATAGGATTTGTCTGAAACTGGATGTAATTTGAAATTGCAATACCATATGTTTATATAGCACAGGGGTTTTTGTTAGAAAATTGTTGCAGGTACTCAACTCTCGATGCCTCATGTTCTAGGTGTTCTGTTATGCTCTGAGTCCTGATGATGGCACAAACTTCCGTGTGAAAGTCATGGCTGAAGCCAATCATTTCATTGACTTGTCTCAGGTGAGTTTTTCTGGTGCACTGACCTCTTAGCAAACCAAAGTTCTTGTAAATAAACAAAGATCAGCCTCGAGTATGAGATTTTTACTTGTCATTTCTTGAATTAGTCTGATGTCAGTCTTGGGAATTTGTAGATGGATCATTGTTATGCCTTACCTGGGTTGCAGTGGTTATTGTGATTATTAAAGAGTAATATTAGTAATATTAAATAACTATTCTGTTAGGTCTTAAGATAATAGTGGTATTTAGATATCATGGATTTAAATGCCATGGAAAGTCAAGATGCCACAGCTGCAAATACATTTAAGCTTGCTTTACTCCAGTGAGGTGGGAGATTTTTTCTCTATCAAAATACTGATTTGGTAACACAGGTGGGTTTTTTGTTTGGGTTTTTTTTTTTAAGTTCCATGTGAAAACTGATGAGGATTTCAGTATACACAGAAGTCAAGACAAAGCCCTAAAGCATGAGATAGTTAGTGTACATTAATAGTGGAAGTGTCTTGGCACCTGGACAGTTCTAGTTTAGGTGACAGATAAAACTTGCATGTAGTTTTTAAACTCAGCAGGTTCAGAACCTGCTCTCATAAGTAGCAGGGCTAAATTGGTGTCAGCAGAATTGCTCTTTGAGATGGATTTTGCTAAGCTGACATTTTTTTGGAATAGTGAAGTTTGGTTATGGTTGTAGAAATCCATCTGCCCTTTCTACTCCCCTTTCCTCCTGCTCCTGCCCCAGTTTTGCAGCTGTGGTTGTTGAAACCCCTGGGTCAACAGGGCAGCAAATTCCTTAGGAAACAAAATACTAATTACTGTTTCATATTTAGGAAACTAAATATTGCCCAGAGTGGTACGCTGAGTTTTCTTACCTAGAATTCTTGAGGCATCAAACTTGTATTTTTTGGTTACAGTCCAACTAGGGATTTGTACAGGAGAGTTAAACAGGTAGAAGCAGTTTGCTGTGATCTATTGTGTTAGCAGTGCAATCTGCTGAAAATTAGACTAAGATGGGAACTCAGATCATTTTCAGCTTAAAGATAGGACTGCCTGAGTACGTGTTTACTCTGCTACAAGACGTGAAGTAGCTTTCTCTTGTTAGAAAAGTGGAGTATTTTTATGGTGTGTATTAATTGTAGGGTGAGTCAGCAATAGGAATAGCTGCAGAATAGTTAATTATTTCTGATCTTTAGTTTGAACCGGTTTTTCTGTCCTGCCTTAGCTTGTAAATGTACCACTTGCCCTATGTTGGCTTTGGTTATTAATTAGCCTTACAGGAGTGGTGGTGGTGAGGCTGTTCTGATTTGTAGAACCTCAGTTTCTAGCCTTGAGGTTTTTGTTTTACTGCTGCTGCTGACTAGAGACAGCTATCAAATATTTTCTTTTAACTGCTTGTAGGTAATGGCTAAGTACATAACTATCTCTTAGAGGAATTTAAAAGTGTTGAAAATTCTTTACCTTTCAGTATTAGGCAGGAAGAGAGACATTGTAATTTCCAAGGCTTTGCAGTTCTTGAAAGTAATTGGTAATGCCTTGTGTGCAGTTCCACTCACTTTGTGATTTAGCCAAGAACTGAAGCAGTTTCAGCACTGCTTGAAGTTTTTTCTGGGGTGCATGTGTGCTATTTTGTTCTATGACTCCTTGAGCCTGGCAATGCCTAGGTGTCATCCGTCCTCTGATTTGAATGTGCAGAGGTCAGTCCTCAAGTACCACAGCTAGGATTTCCATCAGCAACTGCTTTAGCTGTGTCTGGCAAACTTGTTTTGGCTTCAGCAGGGCTTTCTGAGGACTTCTGTGAAACCAGGAGTAACAAGATTTAAGTCTCATCCAAATTAAATTATGCAGTTGACATCAATGCATTGGTACACTGACTAACCACATTTATTACTGGAAGTCTGAAACCGTAAAGACCTTTTCTGTCTTCTTTCTCCTTCAGATCCCATGTAACGGAAAGGCAGCAGATCGTATCCATCAGGATGGGATCCACATTCTCATTAATATGAACGGGTACACCAAAGGAGCACGAAATGAATTGTTTGCCCTGAGACCTGCACCCATCCAGGTAACTAAGAGGGCTCTGTATCTCCATAAGAACAGCTGGGAGTAGGAAGAATTTCTTCTGGCAGAATGGAAAGAACATTGAGGGCTTATATTGATTAGTATGCAGAGAGACGTGGGGCTTAGAACATGCAAGACAAGTATCATGATTCTGTTTAAGCACAGTAGTTTGAGGGGGCTTATGTGCTTTATGGACAGTTGACAGTGTCCTGAGAGAGGACTCCGTAGTTCCATGATGTTTCCGGGCACCACTGGCTTTCTTGCCTTAACGAGAACACAGAAAGGGTATTGAAGCAGTTGATTTAGTTTTAATCTCTTCAGGCTTAGTGAAATTCTAGATGCCATAAGTCAGAGTTATGTTCTTGACTAAAGATTTTCTAAAATGCCTATGGAGAGAGAATGAGAGGAACCTGTCTCAGTGTCACTCTAGATTCAGTTTACAGAGTCACTACAGAAGTTGTCTCAGCGAAGCTGCAGTCACTGATGGTTAGTGTTCTGGCTTAAAGCTGCACGCAGCAGGGAGCACTTGCTCAAGGGATCAATTTTAGAACATCCTCAAACTGTTCACTGTCTTGGTAGTGCAAGTTTGGAGTTAGTGGCTGATCTTCGGTTGATAAAACAGAAAAAGGAACTCGAATCTGTAGGTGGAAAATGTAGCTTAAAATACGTTGATATTTAACTTCCTTTACTTGTTCAATGCACCTGGGACTGGAGCCTTGCATTCTTGTTTTTCAGGCAATGTGGCTAGGGTATCCTGGAACCAGTGGGGCATTGTTCATGGATTATATCATCACAGATAAAGAAACTTCTCCAGTCGAGGTGGCTGAACAGTATTCAGAGAAATTAGCTTACATGCCAAACACTTTTTTCATTGGAGACCATGCCAACATGTTCCCTCATCTGAAGGTATGGTGGAAGATAGGGCAAGAAAAGTGGATACTTTCCATAGCTGTTGTTGTAAAATGACAATTACTATAGCAGTTGGTAAAGGATCTGATAACTTCTTTAAATCTTTTTTTTAAACAGAAAAAAGCAGTCATTGATTTCAAGTCCAATGGTCATATTTATGACAACAGGATTGTTTTGAATGGCATCGACTTGAAGGCTTTCCTTGACAGCCTCCCTGATGTCAAGATTGTTAAGGTGAGAGCCACTCTTGTCTGTGTGCAGCCTTGGGGCTGGGGCTGGGACTTTGTGTGATGCTTGTGTGTGATTTATTGCAGATGAAATGTCCTGACAGCTGTGACAATGCTGATGGCAATGCTGCTCTCAGTATGCCTGTCATCCCCATGAACACCATTGCAGAGGCTGTGATCGAGATGATCAATCGTGGGCAGATTCAGATCACTATCAATGGATTCAACATCAGTAATGGATTAGCAACTACTCAGGTGAGGCACTTCAGGGCACTGTTCTCTTGGGTTTTATGTTATATAAGTATGTTTCAACATAACGAGGGAAAAAACCTCCAAGCAAATGTCTCTTCTGTCACGTTGATTTTAGTTCTCATACTGAAGGAAACTCATTATAAGCCACAGATGTACTGGAAGATGATGTTCCCCCCAAAGATAGAGGAGTTTATATCTAGAGGTATCTAAAGTCCAAATAAATGAATTCTTGTTATATAAAGAAGCACTTGTTTGTTCAGAATCTGAAGGCAAGAATTGCTTATTGCCTGCAATCTGCAGGGATTTGTAACCTGTTAGCCAATTGCAGTTGTGTTTCCTATAGAAAAAAATGCTGAGTAATAGAGGCAGAGTTATTCCAGTGTATCTCAGCAACATTTCCATACCTCTTTACATCCTTGGGAGCCATGCACTGTATCACCACCTCTCAGTGCTTAACAGTACATGGGATGTTAGTGACACTTAAATGGTTTTGCTTAATACTTCTTCCTTTGCAGAACTTTTTTAGAAATACCATAACTCATTATACTTGTGAATTTTGTTCAGTTAGTCCTGCAGGAGCCTCTTTTACATTGTTTTTAGATGTTGTTTTATTTTCACCGCTCTACCCATAATCTCATGCCTTGGTTTCTCTTTGAGTTCTTTTATCACAACTGAGACTTCCCATTGAGTTGGTAATAGGTTATGTATTAGTTTGGTCACTAAAGTTGTTGGCACTGTTGTCCTCTGAGAATCACAGGGAATTCTTGGCTTCACACTCCACCACTGAGACAAAACACTCTGAGCTCTGTGCATTTTTAAAACAGGATTTCTGTCTTTCAGTTGCATTATTGTAACACTGCTTTGTGCTGACATCAGCTACTTTTGGGCACAGGTCAAACTGTGCATGTCGTTTTTGAGGTCTCAGTGGCCTGAATTAAGTAGCACTTTTACCAACTTCTGTTGAACTTGGTTACCTTGTGCATCTCGTAACAGTGACAAAGTCTTTGTCCTTCATGTCAAGTGTCAGCAGTGCTTGGCTGCAGTGCCACTGGAATAACTGTTAAATGTATATGGATGTACAGTATGTATATCAAGCCAAAGGCTCTAAGGACCTGTGTTGCCCTCTCTGTACTGATACTTCTAGCTGGTTTTGGTCCCACCATTGCACATTACTACCGAAGAAACCCAGAACCTAAATATTTGTGCTTCCGTTTCCTAATCCTCAAGACTCATGCATGGTATTTTCATTATTCCAGCTTCATCCTCTGTTGTCTGTTATTAGCATATTCCTGGTGTTTGTGCAAGCTGTAAAATCCACTTTTTTTTTTTTTGAAACTCTGCTGTTAACTCTTCTAACCTCATTTTCAGCATTTCCGTTATTTCCTTGTCAGAAAGTTCCTTACAGTCTTACATGAGTCTGTTATCCGTTGACTGTATGTTCTGTGCCTATTGTCGTTGTCTTTAAAAAAAACAAACAGAAAAAACCCCAACAAACAAACCCCACAAAAATCCAAACAAACCAAAATACACCTTTGCTTTTTAAATATCTTCTAATTCTATCCGTAAGTTTTAGTTTCATTTTTGGTCTCAAGGAAATGCAGTGACCTTAAGGAAGGTAGGATTCCATGTGTAATGCCTCTTTATATGATTCTTCTTTCCAATTATTCCAGTTACTTGGAATTTCGGGGAGATATAGGAAGGGCATGAAAATGCCCAGTGTTTTTTGCCTTGGTGGTTGCAACCTTGTGGCATCCACAAGAGTGTACACATACCAGTTAAATTCTTGCTGTGGGTAAGTAGACAATTTTGTTTTGTCTAATAAACCCAAAGATGTGCTTGCAGTAACTTACGGTGCTAACAAATGTTGCAGTGTGTCTTAGGACAATTCCACAGGGCATAGTCTTGTTTCAGTTGTAAATTGAGTGCTTTAATAGCTGCTGTTTTTCCTTTAGATTAACAACAAAGCAGCCACTGGGGAGGAAGTTCCACGCACTATCATTGTCACTACTCGTTCTCAGTATGGATTACCAGAGGATGCTGTGGTGTACTGTAACTTCAATCAGCTGTACAAGATTGATCCTTCCACCTTACAGATGTGGGCTAATGTGAGTATCTGGGGCTAATGTCAAGGCTGAGGTCACACTTCTGCAACACAGCTGTTCTGTTCAGGTTAGAAACTTCATGCTAGTTAAAACTAATTTTTTGTGGAAAACCTTGACCCTGAGCCATTTGAATCCTTAGAGTGCTCATGATGCAGGGCTTAGTGTTAGTAGAATATAGAATTTTTTGGCTGTATTTCAAATTAGTCTGTGCATCCAGCCAGTGCAAATTTGTCTCAGACAGCTTCAGTGTGAGTAGTTAGTTCTCCATTGTGAAATAATTTTGATCTGAGGGGAGTATCAGGTTTCAGCTCATTAGTGTATTGCTGAGAGTTACTTGGGGGTAATTTTTTTTATATTCTACAGCATGGGCCTGTAAATAAATGAGATCACAAATTTCTAGACTTACTCTGTGAGCAGAGTTCCTGTCACTGTCAGTGGGATTAGAAATGCAGTCCTAGTGATTCCATTCCAGATGATGATCTGTTTTTTTTCCTGCTCTGTACCTCAGAAGATTAATGTACTGAATGATTATGCCTTCCAGTGCATTTTGGTGTGTGGTAATTTCTTGTTCAGAAAACTAAATGTTCCTCCCTGATCTTTCTGTATTTGCTTCTTGTTTTGGTTCTAGATCCTAAAGAGAGTTCCAAACAGTGTGCTGTGGCTGCTGCGTTTCCCAGCTGTGGGAGAGCCCAATATTCAGCAGTATGCACAAAATTTGGGTCTTGCCCAAAACAGAATCATCTTTTCACCTGTAGCCCCCAAAGAAGAACATGTGAGGAGAGGGCAGTTGGCTGATGTTTGTCTGGACACTCCCCTGTGCAACGGGCACACAACTGGGATGGATGTGCTCTGGGCTGGCACTCCCATGGTCACCATGCCAGGTAACACGTACAGCTAACACATGGGTTGGAGTATGAGTCATTATTTCATAACAGAAGCCCGGAAAACTTTGCCTCTTGTGGAGGCAGAAGGAAATTAATTCAGTGTGTGCAATTTGCTTGATAAACTTATTCGTGGTTGGTTTTGATTTGGTTTTTATTTCCTTCCCTTCAGGAGAGACTCTTGCCTCAAGAGTTGCTGCCTCGCAGCTCACTTGCCTGGGTTGTCTGGAGCTCATTGCAAAAAGTAGACAAGAATACGAGGATATTGCTGTGAAACTGGGAACTGACCTGGAATAGTAAGCAAACTTGGACTGCGTAGTGTGGTGTCATGAACATGAAGTGCTGTGTTTGGGGACAGTGCTGATACATCAGTAGTTTTAAACTAATATTTAAAATAGCTGTGCAATCCTCTTTTAGAGGTGTTGTGTCCTGCAGGTCATTCAGCTTCTGATCTTGCCGTAAATGAACAGCACTGCCAGTTGAGTGTCAGTGCTGCCTGTTCTCAAGGAATTGCTCATGTGCAAAATGGGTAAAATGTGCAATATATTTTCACCTTTTAAAATTGAAGATTAAGCAGTTTGTCGCTTACTGCAATCTACAGCCACACTGTAAAATGTTACTGCAGTACATCCAGAGGCTGTGGCTGCCCCAACCCTGGCAGTGTTCACAGCCAGGTTGGATAACACCTTGAGCAACCTGCCCAGGGCAGGAGGTTGGGACTGGATGATCTCTAGGGTCCATTCCAACACCTTAACATACTATGAAACTGTGATAACACAACGAGTTAATGTCACAGCTCTTCTGAGCTGAAGTGGTCATGCTGGTCTGCATCAGAGGTGAGGAAGGGCTGAAGCAGCACCAGGAACTTGGTGAAAGTGGGAGCAGGTGTTTTTGAAACTGTTGTACAGGCAGTTCTGGGTTAGCTGAAAATAGATTTCAAAAGTAAACAGTATTATGTAGTCTTTGGAACTTCTCATGACTGCTTTAACTCTTTTTGTAGCCTGAAAAAAATCCGTGGCAAAGTCTGGAAGCAGAGGATATCCAGTCCTTTGTTCAACACCAAGCAGTACACAATGGACCTGGAGCGACTTTACCTTCAGATGTGGGATCACTATGCTGCAGGCAACAAACCAGACCACATGATCAAGCCAGTGGAGGCCACTGAGTCTGCATGAAGAGACACTGTGTACCCACCCGGAATTCTCCAGGATCTGAGCCTCTCCAACACTTCTGCAGAGATGATGAGCTAAATACTGTGCATTTCTACTTAATCTGCCTGGTACTCTGTGGCTGAAGTAATACAATGACGGTGATTCAAGCACAGCCAGACTTATTTCTTGCATGATA
>NW_008651170.1:25719-28220 GCF_000695815.1 Acanthisitta chloris
TTCCATGAGGAATTTGGATGGGATTGAGCCGTGTACATGTGAGCCTGTGTGTATGAGTGACAAAGTGGTTGCTGGGGGAAGTTTGAACTGCCCAACCAATTATGATTTCATGGATGGATTTAATCTTCCTATGAACCTCTCTCCTTTTATGTGGATTGGGAATTGGAGCATTTTAACATTTGATTCTGGGTACTCCTGTTGGTATATATGTGGTTCTCCCATGACAAGATTTCCAGCTAGCGAGTTGCTCCCTGTGTTAATTTCTAAACTGCGTGGACTGAAAGGGCATATTTGCTGGTGTAGTCTTTTTTTATAGGTTTTATAAACCACTTGAGCCTATATCAGCCTTTTATTGTTTGACCTCTGTTTTGGAGCTCTCTGTAATGTGTTGGTTAAGATAAGGACTTTGGTTTTTTGTTTTGTTTTGTTTTTTAAGCTTCTCCAATAACTCAGCTAATTGGCTTCATGATGGCAGCTCCTGTTCTGTTGGAAAACCAAATCTGATTTGAAATTAATCCTCCCCACAAGTGTTTGAGGTAAACACAAACTGGTGCCAAATACAGATCTTTCAGGAATGATTGTTAATTATGTATAGGGGTGCAGTCCTAGGTACTGTAGCAAAGACTTTAAAAAAAAAAATAAAGCTTTGGTTTGCCAGTTTGACTGATTTGACCAGTGTTTCATATTTTCTGCTGTCAGAGTGTTCTGAACTGCTGGCCTTCACCTTCCTCTGGTAGTTTTTGTTATTTTGTTTTGAATAATGCTATTTATTTCAGCAGGTAAGTGTAGATCTTGTGCATAGACGTTTATTTAGCCCTAGGTTAGACTAAACCCACCCAAATATGAAAGCTCTAGTGTGTATCCTGCTTGGGAGTGCTTTGGGGCCACACAGCAGCTTGTTTCTTCTGGCCTTCACCCTGCTGTCAGCTCAAGCCACACTCTGTAGTACCCTGAAGGTCATGGCCTATGTGTTACTTAATATTTTAATTTTGAATAAGCAACAGCAGCATTTTCTAAACTCCGAAATCTCTGTGGTGCAGTTCGAAGAGGGTGTTTGTGGTGGTCCCTAGTGGTTATTGAAAACATGTCCCTTAGTGTCCTTTCCATGAACTTTAAGTCTTCCTTCCATACATGGTCTTGGCTTAGCTCATTACCTTGTTTGCCAAGACTATCAAGTTCCTTATCTTGGTCTTGGTTGACTTCTGCTGCTGTTTCTGCACTCCTCCAGGCTGAGCTAGTCACAGATGCAAGATAAATGCAGATGGTAGAGTAGTGACAGTGGATGTTGATAAGGCAGAGGTACTCAATGCCTTCTTTGCCTCTGTCTTTAGTATCAAGACCAGTTGTCCTCAGGATATCCAGCTCCTACAGCTGGATGTTGGTAATGAAATGATGGGTATAATCCTGGAGGAGATGGTTATGACCTGCTATGCCAATTGGATGCTCACAAGTCCATGGGCCCTGATGAGATCCACTTCAGCGTAATGGGGGAACTGGCAGAAAAACTTGCTAAACCACTCACAGTCATCTACCAGCAGTCCTGGATAACTGGAGAAGTCCCATCTGACTGGAAAGTAGCAAGTGACACCCATCTATAAAAGAAGGGTTGGAAGGAGAATCTGGGGAACTACAGGTCTGTAAGCCTAACCTCTGTTCCGGGCAAGGTCATGGAGATCATCCTGAGTGCCATTACATGGCACATGCAGGGCAACCAGGGGATCAAGTCCAACCAACATGGATTTATGAAAGGAAGGTCCTGCTTGACCAACCTGATCTCCTTCTGTGACAAAGTGACCTGCTTCATGGATGAAGGGAAGGCTGTGAATGTAGTCTACCTGGACTTCAGCAAGGCATTTGACACTGTCTCCCACAGCATACTTCTAGAAAAACTGGCTGCTCATGGCTTGGATGGGTGGACTCTGATGGGTGAAAAAATTACTGATTGGATGGCTTGGCCCAGAGAGCTGTGGTTAATGGAGCTAAATCCAATTGGTGCCAGTCACTAGTGATGTTCCCCAGGGCTCAGTATCGAGGTCAGTCCTAGTTAACATCTTTATTGATGATCTGGACATGGGGATTGAGTTCACACTCAGTACATTTGCAGACAACACTAAACTGGGTGGGGGTGGTTAATCTGCCTGCAGGTAGGAAAGCTCTACAGAGGGACCTGGACCAGCTGAATCGGGGAATTGTTGGTCTTGCACTTGGGACACAACAACCCCATGCAGTGTTACAGGCTGGAGAAAGAGTGGCTCAAGCGTTGTTGGTCAGAAAGGGATTTGGGAGTGCTGGTGGACAGTGCCTCAATATGAGCTAACAGTGTGCACAGGTGGCCAAGAAGGCCAATGGCATCTTGGCCTGTATCAAGAATAGTGTGGCCAGCAGGACTAGGGAAGTATCATACCCCTGTACTCAGCACTGGTGAGGTCACATCTCAGTGCTGTGTTCAGTTTTGGGTCCCTCACTTTAAAAAGGACATTGAGGCACTGGAGTGAGTCCAG
>NW_008651170.1:28761-29360 GCF_000695815.1 Acanthisitta chloris
GCAATGATGCTCATAAAAGGTCTAGAACACGTGTATGAGGAACAGCTGAAGGAACTGGGTTTGTTTAGCCTTGAGAGGAGGCTCAGGGGATACCTCAGGGCTCTCTATGACTACCTGACGGGTTTGTAGAGACATGGGGGTTGGTCTGTCCTACCGTGGCTGCAGGGAGAGGACTAGAGAGAATGGCCATAAACTGAGACAGGGGAGATTCAAATGAGGTATTGGAAAAATTTTTCCCTGTCAAGGTGGTCAGGCACTGGAACAGGCTGTCAGGGGAGGCAGCAGAGTCACCATCCCTGGAAGTGTTTGAAGCAGCTGGAGGATATGGTTTAGGGGTTACAGCAGCGACAGGTTAATAGTTGGACATGATCTTAGAGGTCTCCTCCACCCTTGATGCTACAACTGTACGAATTACGTCCTTGGGTGCATTCGTGTCCGAGGCCACCTACAACCCTTCCCTCCTTCGAGGCTGCAGTGGGATGAGGCGCATCCCCCCAGCAGCTTGAGGTATTGGAAAAATTTTTCCCTGTCAAGGTGGTCAGGCACTGGAACAGGCTGTCAGGGGAGGCAGCAGAGTCACCATCCCTGGAAGTGTTTGA
>NW_008651171.1:0-1174 GCF_000695815.1 Acanthisitta chloris
GACACTGAGATTATGGGGTGTCCCACTGAGATCTTGGGGTACCCCAGAGCTTTGGGGTGTCCCACCACGATTTTAGGGTGTCCCAACCCTTGAGGCACCAACACTGAGCTCTGAGCCCAATTCTGATGAGACTTCCAAATCTCTTCAGTCCTTTGGGGTTTGGGGGTCCTGGGGAGGGGTTGAGGGTCCTGGGGGAGGTTTGGGGAGGTCCCTCAGATTTTTGAGGTGTCACAGTCTCCCCCTTTTTTCCTTCCAGGGTGCCTGGAATGGTCCTTGGGTGTCCACGGAGGTGGTGGCAGCTCTGATCGGCCTCGTGGTCTACTACTTGGCCTTCAGCACCAAGAGCAGCATCCAGGCCTAGGACCCCCAAAAATCAGCCCCCCCAGGGGGGGGTAGGGCCTGCTGGGTGGGGGGACACACACCTCTGAAATGTACCCCAACATCCCCAGATTGGGGGTGTCTCCTCCAAAATGGGAGAGGTTTGCTCTTCATTCCTTAAGTTGGGGTGAGTAAAGGGTTAATACCCCCCAAGTTCTTCTGGGGGGCCCCAGATTTCTTCCCTCCTCCTCAAGGTGTACCCCAATAAAGTTGTGTGGGCCCCCCAGGTCTGTGTGTGTTCCCTCCAGGGGGTCCCGAGGGCGATGACATCACAGCTAGCAGTGATGATGTCATCAGAGCCAACAGTGATGATGTCATCAGTGCCCTCAGGGGGGGGCAGTTTTGGGGGTCCTGGGCAGTTCTGGGAGGGTGTGGAATGTCTAATCCCCCTAATTCCTCCTGGAGGCCCAAATTTCCTCCCCTCCCCCTGACGTACCCCAATAAAATCGTGTCCCCCAATCCAGAGGGTCCTTGGGGTGATGACATCACAGCTAGCAGTGATGATGTCATCAGTGATCTCAGCAGGAGCAGATTGGGAACGTTTGGGGGTGTAGCACTGGGGTTTGGGGGGGCCGTACTGGGATTTTTTGGGGTGCCACTGAGATTTTGGGGAGTGCCAGTAGGATTTTGGGGGTGCCACTGAGATTTTTGGGGGTGTCACTGGGATTTTTTAGTGTCACTGGGATTTTTGGGGGTGCTACTGAGATTTTTGGAGGTGTCACTGGGATTTTGGGGGTGTTACTGGGATTTTGGGGGTGCTTCTGAGATTTTAGGGTGTCCCAGAGCCTTGAGAAGG
>NW_008651171.1:1210-1550 GCF_000695815.1 Acanthisitta chloris
GCGTGGCTTCTGTGGATGGAGGGCGTGGTTTTCCCGTAAGGGGCGTGGTCTGATGTGATAAGAATGTGTCAATCACCCAGTGGGCATGGTCTGGTGGGGGTATGTATGTGTCAATCACCCAGTGGGCGTGGCCTGACAGGGTGGGATATGTCATTCTCCCAGGTGGGCGTGGTCTACCGGTGTTATAGACCTGTCAATCACCCAGTGGGCGTGGTCTGGCAGGATGGGATTGGTTGTTTTCTGGGGTGGGCGTGTCTTAGTGGGGCGGGAGGCGTGGCTTAAATGGATGGGTTTGGCTTATCAGACTGTGATTGGTTGTTTTGCCGAGGTGGGCGTGGCT
>NW_008651172.1:0-12380 GCF_000695815.1 Acanthisitta chloris
AAACGCGGCGAGGATCCAGGGAGATAGGGGATGCTAGTCCAGCCTGCAGCCTTCCTGCTTCCCATCTCAGGGAATATAGCCAGCTCCCTCTCCAGTTCCTTCCCACGGAATATGAACTCAAGGGGAGAGATGCTAAACCTGTGCCTCTGTGTGTAGTGAGTGGCATCCCTGCCCATGGCAGGGGCTTGAAACTAGATGAGCTTTAAGGTTCCTTCGAACCCAAACCATCCCATGATTCTGTGATGTACATGGAGAATCTCACCAGAAAGGGCTCGTGCCTTTCCATCTTTCTCCCATGGTCTCCTAATTGAAATAGAGGATGTGGGGGATTACAGTGTGGTTCTCCCTGAAGACATAACAGAAGTGGAGCAGGGGAGCACAGCACTGGAGTTTCTTTCCCACTGACTAATTAAAATGGAGTTGGGAGCATAATGTATTCTCCTTTTGTGCCTTCATGTGGGTGGGAATGGGCTGGGGAAATGCTGGCAGTGCCTGTATGCAATGAATGAGTCCCTTTCCTTTCTCCAGGATCAGAATTGGGTGGGGAATGACTAAGGTGACATTTTCCTCTTGTCTTCTCAGTTGTTCTGGTTTGTTGTTTTATTTCCTCATTTCTCTGGGACAGAATTTTCTTTCCAAAGTCTGATGAGTTTTTTCGCATTGTTCCCCTCTCGTTGGTCCCTTAGGAACTTTCACATTCATTTTAAAAAGAATTTCCTTGTGGGAGTCAACCCTTTTATTTAATGATTTTCACTCTTTCTAATAGTCACATGAACATGTCTTAATTTATCCTTTGCAGCAAGAATTGGATGAGCTTCTTCTGATGATAAATAATGTATAAATCCATAACCACACTAACAAGGTAGCTGTTTCCTTCCTCTTTTGCCCACAGTTTCTTTGCAGTGCCTTGGGGAAGACGGAGAGGCATCCCCTCCTCTTTTATCCCTAGTGTCATCCAGAGTGTTCTGTTTTCATATACATAGGAAAATAACCACAAAATCTCATATGTAGAAGCTTAACAAAGAGTACACAGACAGGATCTGTGGTAAGAAGCTATCTTGATACTCAAGATCACTTATTACAGCATCCATCTGTCTGCACCAATTAATAGATTATATGCTGGTTTGCAAGACTTGGGGCTCCTTTCGCAATGATATTGTTCTATTTTTCCTTCATTTCACTTGGAATTACCTTCTTCCCCCATGAAGGGGCACTGGATGACTAGACTGTATATTTTGATGTACTTTTCTGTGTCCAGTAAACATATTCTTAATTTCCTTTATGCTACTGTAAGTAATATGTTGAGCATGAAAAGTCCTGAAAGGGCACAATGAAATTTTTTCTAGTTTTTGCATAGTTAAAACTTTTCATGGCTTATTAAGTCTATGTTTTTGCATGTTATTTTCAGTTTGAGGTTGTGGGGAAGTCAGAAGGTTGTTTTGGAGTGTCTACTTTGAATTTCATTAGTATGATGGTTTGTATGAAGTATTCTTGGAGTTTTTCCCAAGCCTCCAGATCCTGACCTTGATTTGCCCAATGTTTGTGCTTCACACTAACTGGTGTGAGTACAGTTCATCTTATGTTGCTTCTGAACCTCTTTTATGAAGCATTTTCTACTGATCACTGCTGCAATGGCCATTGAATTACAGCCAAGAAAAAAAATCAATTCCTCATGCACACTGCAAGGTGACTTCACTCAAGTTGTTGGATAAAATCTTTTTGAGTTGGGGGACAATATGTTTTGAGAAAAAGAAAAAAATTACTCCAAGCCACAGTTCTGGAGATGCCACCAAACTCAAAAGGCTTCTTTTCCTGAGTTTGGGGAACTATTATTACAACATTAAAACCAAAGGACTAGATTCCAAGGGGATTAGGCACTTTATACAACATGGAATCCCAGAATGGTTTGGGTTGGAAAGGACCTTAAAGACCATCTCAATTCAACCCCTCTGCCATGGATAGGGAACTGCACAAAACTATGTAGGAATTGGTTTCATCTGTTTGTAACTTGTGATCTTCTGGTTGGGAGGTGAAAATATGCAGAAGGCCTCAGGGGTCAGTGATGCTGCCTGGAAGTTGGGATAGTTTGGCTCTTTGTTCTTCTAAGAGGCACCAAACTCTTAAAAAGTCAGTTGGAGGAATGGTGTCCTTAGATCAGAAGGACATAACTTTTCAAGCTGAGATGGAATTGAAATTGGCCTCAAATCAGGTGTGGTTAGATGTAACATGCCTTAAATACTGTGACTAATTTTGGTCTTTTAAAATCATTGCATTGACTCTTCATAGCAACACTTGCTTCAGAATATGAGCAAGATGCTGTGTTGGTTTATTCTGGTTGGTTCTACCACCTAACTTAATGTTTAGATAATTCTCTTTTCTGCTTTGTTTTTTGGTCATGTTTTATTTTTCCCAGATCTGGAACAGTTTTCCTATTTATATTCTTTCAGTACTTCAGTGCTGCTTCAACCATGGATTCCCCATCAGTCACTGTGAGAGAGTTAACCAGCCTGTGAAAGCAACTTGTCACTGAACTTAATTTAACACAGTTATGTTTAGCATCGTGGTCTTTTTTTCCTACTTGCATGTTTGTTTTTAACCAGCCTGTCTTGAAAAGGCTACAGCCAAAAGCATTGCCTCACGTGATCTTAGAGAGAAGCTCAGAATTGTTTAGGTTGGAAGAACCTCTCAAGATTAGCTTGTCCAACCCACAAAATGCACAAGGATTTAAATGCTGTTTAATTTTTCTGACCATAAGATAGACCTGTGTAAACAAAAGTGGACACAACTGATACCAGCAGACATCTGGTAATTAACTCCTATCTCTCACTACATTTGCATTAGGAAGAAAGGAAAAACCTTCTCCCTCTTTGACATGTAGATTTATTTCCCTCCCTGAACATCCAGAGAAAAAGTTTGCTTTCTCAAGATTGGAATCTGTTAAAATTTGTGGTTACCTCCTCTTGGGAATATTAATGGAGTACTTGAGGATTTCTGGTTCAAGCAGAGTTTCTAAATTTCTGTTACCTTTTGAAATGAACATTCATTTCAAAGCAGTTGGTTAGAGACTGAGTTTTGCCAATTGGATTGTTCTAAGACAAAACTGTTATTAAAAAGGACCTTCTTTGTACTCTTAGGGCTCTGTCAACTTCTTCCATGCTTTAGTGTCCACTTTCAGAGTTTGTTTCTCCAGCTGATGGCGATCCCTGTTCTCCTTGTTCCACTCCAGCCCCTTAGTGCTGAAAACATGCAGATCCCGCCCTGGGGAGCAATTCCTGTTTATGTTGGCTCCATAGGGAGAATGGAACTGGCAGAGCAACCATCCCATTGCAATTTCCCTCTTCAGGAGTGTGTGGAGAAAGGGGTGGTCAAAGAACACTGTCTTCTGGCTTATCCTCAGTGCTGTGATGGTTTCTAGAGGAGAAGATGGATGTGTGCAATTAAAATGAGTTAGAGACAACAAAATGCTGTTTACAACCAAACTAAAATGACATGTTTGAGCACAGGAAGCCAAACCATGATGTAGCTTGTTGGGCAGAACAGTGGTGTTCAGTCCTGCAAGCTGGGACTTGTGTGTTGGTGGTGGTGGTGACTGTTTTGTTTTTGTTTTATAGCTATTCATCAGAAGTTAGGAGGCCGTGCAAATACAGAGATGCTATCGATGTGAACGTAGCAGTGGAGATGCTGAGTCATAAACAGCTTGGTTTCAGTGTGGTCAATAATTGGAGTGCTTGCATGGTTAAGTTTGAAGTGTGAGGTTTTCTAAAAATACTTGTCATATGATCCTCATTTTCATTGTCCTTCTTGGCTGGAGTTTTGCAGCGTCTCAGCTTTTCTTCCATCAGAAACTAAAAAGCCAGGATTAAAACTTGTCAAAGGACCTTCTAGTCTTGCACAGGAGAACTTGAAGCAATTGTGTGGCAGTAGTAATTCTTAGAAATCTGGAGGTAAAACATTTTATTTAAAACCTGGGTCATGGCAATCCCAGAGACATCTACAGGTTGGAGGGAGAAGGGATTGAGAGCAGCCCTGGGGAGGAGGACTTGGGGGTGATGGGTGATGAAAAGCTCACCAGAAGCTGCAGTGTGTGCTCACAGCCCAGAAACCAACTGAATCCTGGGCTATATCCAAAGGAGTGTGGGCAGCAGGTCAAGGAGGGTGATTCTCCCCCTCCACTCTGCTCTCCTGAGACCCTGCCTGGAGTAGTGCACACAGTTCTGGTGTCCTCAACATAAGAAGGTCATGGAACTGTTGGAGCAAGTCCAGAGGAGGCCACAAAATTGCTAAGAGGACTGGAGCACCTTTGCTATGAGAACAAGCTGAAAGAGTTGGGGCTGTTCAGCCTGGAGAAGAGAAGGTTGTATGGAGACCTCAGAGCACTTTCCAGGATCTGAAGGGGCTCGAGGGAAGCTGGAGAAGGACTCTTGGTTAGGAACTGGGTGACAGGAGCAATGGGGATAAATTGAAAGAGGGAAAAGTAATTTAGATATTAGGAAGAAATTCTTCCCTATGAGTGTAGTGAGACACTGGCACAGGTTGCCCAGGGAGGCTGTGGCTGGCCCCGTCCTGGCAGGGTTCAAAGACACGGTAGGTGCCCCAGTCCTGGCAGTGTTCAAAGCCAGGTTAGGTAAAGCCTTGATCAACCTGTTCTGGTGGGAGGTGTCCCTGCCCATGGCAGGGGGTTGGGACTAGATGATTTTCAAGGTCCATTCCCACCTTTTAACATTATTATGTAATTCTATGAATTACAAGGCTTTTTACTGTATTCTGTTTGTTGTTTTTATTCTAGGTTACCCAACAAAAGAAGAGCATATCTCTCCTGCTGGTCTGTCACCATGGGGTCAACCGTGTGGGAATGTGGTTAAATGTTTTAATACCTTAACCTAATTCATGCTATATAGGACTGAGAAAGGAAAAGGGAAGATTTCTGGTACATCTGTCTCAAATACATCATCTTCTGGACTGAGATAAAGATGTTGTATACAAAGACTGTTCCAGTTTGGAAGAACCTCAACCAAGGACTGGAAACAGTGTTGAATTGAAACCTGAGGATACATGAGGAGCTGAAAGAGATTTCTGACTGGGCTCCATAACTAGCCCCATTCCCAGTGTGGAAGGATGGCTGTTAGCTGGATGTTGTGTTCCCTTTGGCTCTTGGATGTTTTGATGGGGCTCACAAGAGGGCACAGTTTATTTTCATGTGAGCCCATCATCCTGCGGATGTGTCAGGATCTGCCTTACAACACCACCTTCATGCCTAATCTCCTCAATCACTATGACCAGCAAACAGCAGCGTTAGCAATGGAGGTAAGACTGGGGTTTTTTTTCAGAAATATATATTATTTTGGCCTTTAGTTAACAAATATTTGATAAGAGAATCCAAAATGATGCTTCTATTAGAAGAAAAAAAAAGAAACTCAAGATCATGAATAATTTAATATACACTGAAATATTCTATGAATACAGAATTTGCCTAATTTAGCATAACTGAGTGTGAAATACTCTGGATGTGCTTGTATGTTAGTGTACTTTAAATATCTACAGTCTAGTTTAGACAAGACTTCTAAGTTCCCTTCAGTCTATTCTCTATCCTGCCAGGAGTTTCCTTACTTGGTATTCTGTGATATCACTAAAACTGATGGAAATTCAGAATATTAGGCAAGTTTTGCTGTTAGCCTGTTCAAATTTTCATGAGAGATTTGTCCAGATTAGGTTTATATGTATTTTTTTAAGCTCTTGGGAATCCTTGTGGGTAGATACACTGTGCTGTACACTGAGAACTGAAAGAATAATCATGTGTTTTCATCTTCGAATGCTCCTCCTGACAGTACAGAAACTGAATTTAATTGTTCTTGTTAAATAATATAAAGCCACAGCTTTATGTAGTCTTTCCATGGAAAAGTTGGGAACCAGATGTGACAGCTTTTTACTGTAAGAAGAAAATAGAGGTTCTTACCCTTAAATTTGCTTTGTTTGGAAGAACTATGGACTTGCATTGCAATGGCTCATGTGGATAAGACTAGGCATTCCAATTATGCTGAATACACAGCAACAGGAATAAATTTTGTTTTAGAATTGGCTCTGGTAAATTCTGAGGCCTTAAAAGATCTAACTGTAAGGAGGAAAAATGAAGCCAAAACAAGTGAGAAGGATTAATAGGATAATAGTGTGTACAAGAGGTGTGTACAAACTGTTTATTACATTCTGAAAGGTGGAATTTAGGATCTTAAAGGAACTGATGAATCCAAGTGGATTGAAAATTTCTGGGACTTGGCTTGCAGAGGTGTGGAGATGGTTTGCTTTTGTTGGGTGATGGCAGAAGTTGATGGTCACCTCAGAGAATGGGAGTAGGTTATCAGTGGAAGGTTCTCAGGATCTATGCAGCAATGTGTTTCCTTAAGTGATCTAGAAGAGAAGATTAGGAGTAAGATGAAACACTTGTGAGTAACTGAAAGGTAAGGTCAAACCAGAATGAGGAACTGTAAAGACTCTTGAGATTACATTTGAGATAGACTGAGCCATAAAATTGCTCAGGAAACCCAAAGTGATAAATATTTAAGTGTTGGGGGAAGTAATGTTCTTCACACCAGTGGTGTTGGTCAGCTTATTTTGTTGGACTTCCACTGGCTTGATCTATTGAAATGTCAGATGAAAGAGCAGTCATAAAGCTGAAAGGAAGATCAGACACATGGAATAATTAGGAAAGGAATAAAGTCTAGGCCAAGGAAGGGGTTGTAGGGTTTGACTGTGCACTGTCCCTTCCAGCACAGAAGTTAGGCCCCATCAAATGAAGTTGCTGGAAGCCAAGTCAGAACAAAGATGAGAGGTAGTTCTTCAGAGAGCTGGTGGTAGAGCTGTCAAACTCATAGACAGACCTGTGGATGCAAAAAGAGAGTGGGCCAGAACATGGAGAACATTTAGGGACTGGAAGAAATATCCCAGTGATCCATTTTGCCAAGCTTTGGGTATCTGCTGATGGCAAGTGGAGTCACTCTTCAGGGCTCTTGTCTGTGGGCTGCACCTATGGTGCTTCCTCAGGATCCACAGCCCCTGAATGATGGGTGTTGGATGGTACCTCCCTGCCTGGTCCCTTTAGTATTCTTTAAGGGATCTGTTATCAACAAATTTATCTAAATTATTTAAAAAATGCAATACATCAACCAGTTCACTGGCCACCATGGAGTGATGGGGCAAAGGGGAATGGCTTTAAACTGCCAGAGGGTAGGGATAGATGGGATATTTGAAAGAAATTCTTCCCCATGAGGGTGGTTGCCCAGAGAAGCTGTGGCTTCCCCATCCCTAGGAGTGTTCCAGGCCAGGTTGGATGGGGCTTTGAGCAACCTGATCTCATGGAAGGTGTCCCTGCCCATGGCACAGGGGTGGGACAAGATGATCTTTAAGGTCCCTTGCAACACAAACCATTATGGGATCCTGTGATTCTACTTATTCTCTAACCTATTTTAAACTCTTTTTTTGCTAGTTTCATTTTTGTTCACTATTGTGCAATATTGCACGCACACACTGGCACAGGTTGCCCAGGGAGGTTGCGAATGCCTCAACCCTGAAAGTGTTCAAAACCAAGTTGGATCAAGCCTTGAGCAACCTGCTCTGGTGGGAGGTGTCCCTGCCCATGGCAGGGGGGTGGGTCGAGATGATCTTTAAGGTCCATTCCAACCCCTTAACATTCTGTGATTCTGTGATTGTACTGCAGTTAAATCCTCTGTTAACACTTGAGATTTTGGAAGGCTCAGTTTTATCCCCCAAGCTTTTCCTTTCTGAATGAAAGTGTTCCAGCTGTTTGGGCTTTCTGCTTGCAATTCAGCTGCTTCATTCTTGTAATAATTTTAGTTACTTTTGTCCCTTTTTCTAGCCTTGTCCTTGCTGAGGTGTGGGGATGAGAATCCATCACTCGAGGTGTGGGCACAACAGGGATTTATTTCTGATTAAAATCACACTTTTCCTTATAATAGCTTCCTAGGAATAGCCAAATTAATGTTCGTTTTTGACTTTTGTTGCATGTCAAACCACTGGTTTCAGAGAACTGTCAAAAACATCACTTTTGCTAACAGTCCATTTATGGGCACTGCTGGAAGCAGAGCAGTAATTCCATGAACCCTCAGTCTGAGCCAGAATAACTGGTGTAATTATTCTAATCCTGGGAAAAAAAAGCTTTTTTTGCTACTGAGAGGGAAACAGTTGAGAAGTGAGTGTTACTTCTCTGCACTCTGTGGTGGAAAGCTGGAGTTAATAGCATAAATTAGGTTGCATGAAACACTGTGTAGCTGCAATTCATACACTAACTCAATGCCAAAGCCATTCTTAGGCTTAGCATGGGTGCGTTGGTGGTATGAGTGTATAGCACTCCCTGTGCCAGTGTAATTAGCACTTAAGGCAGTGATTTCAGTCTGGGGATGGACTAGGAGCTACTTCTGAATGCTTCATGAAAAAGTTGGAGGCTCTGGGGAGAACAAGGCTATTCTCAAGCTTAAATTCACTATGCAGGAACCTGTGCCTCCATTGTAGAGTATTTTAGAGGGTTGAACAGAAAAAAAGAATGAAAACCCACAGGTTTTCACAAATATATTCCCACTCTTTGTATTAGCCTAGATTGCCACTTAAATCTGTACTTAGGAAGAAAGAAGTTTTTATTATTTGGCTTCTTAGACATTATTTAATGTTGCAGTTAAATGGAGCACTCAAATGTTAAACTGATTGAAGTCTATTAAATCTTGCATTGTGACATTTTCTGGTAACATTCTCATCTCCACACCCTCCCTGTTTGCTGTAAGCATAAAATAATATAGCAACAGAATCAGTGTGATTCATCTTGTATCGAGGGGTGAAGGCCTTGTGAGTCTCACAGTTTCTCAGTGCCACTTTTTCACAGCAGTTACTGATAAAACCCATAAGAAAAATTCAGCTTGCTTGTACTGAAAGGGTAGAGTACAACAAAGAGTGAACGTGAAGTGAAATAGAGAACTGCTGCAGCTGTTGTCTTACCATCAGTAAATTCAGTGTACTTCTCCTCCCATAACATTGATTTCTTCCTTAAAAGAATTATTAGAAAACTTGTTATTTCTTGAAAGCTTAAAAAAAAGCCTTTTTGAGACTTTATGCTAGTATGATTCTTTCATAATTATAATAAAGACTAATAAGTCACATCATCAGGTTAGAGAATCAGTAGAATCATAGAATCACAGAATGGTTTGTGTTGGAAGGGAACTTAAAGATCATCTTGTTCCAGTCCTCATGCCATGGGCAGGGACACATTGCTCCAAGCCCAGGGTGCTCCAAGCCCTGTCCAACTTGACCTTGAACACTCCCAGGGATGGAGCAGCCACAGCTGCTCTGGACCACCTGTGCCAGTGCCTCACCACCCTCACAGGGAAGAATTTCTCCCTAATATTCAATCTAAATCTACCTTCTTTCAGTCTTGATTAAACAAAGGTGACTAGAATATTACATCAGGGTCCCTCGGTGTATACCAGTCCCTGCTGTAATCAGTTCCTACATCTTTATTTACTCTTAGGAAAGATAATGCCTTAAGCTTTCTGCTGTGCTACATCAGTGAGGTCTGCTTTAATCCAGGAAGACTGAAGGCAGGGCCTGGAGCATTATTTTATCCCCAAATATGCCTAAAGGCGCTTAGTTACTCCTGATAGAGGAAACTCCAGTCACACTAGTCCAACCTCTGTTAAGATCTGCTTGGCTGCAGTGGAGACTAAACTGCTGTATTCTAAAAGGAGCAATAAAGGAGTCACGACAGAGCATGGAGCCATGCGATGCTGGGTGGCCAGGGCAGGTGTTTTCTGCTGCCTGCAGCCAGGCTGAGCTGTCCAGGCCGGAGCAGAGCCGGGAGCTGTCCTGCCCACAGTCCTGCAGCTCTCTGCGCTCCAGAGCCTCTCCCTTTCCTGGCTCCGGGGAGTCATTCCTTTCATCTGCTCTGTGCTGTCACGTACAACACATTGTCAGGTGTTTGTAATATTTTCTCTAATCTGCTGTCAGGCTGGTTTATGACAGTAACAGTCAAGCACAGCCTGTCTCGGTGCCACAGTTAAAACTTCCCTCTCAATGTGCTGGTGCCATACTGCGGCGCTGGGATGCTGCTGCTCTGTGCTGCTGCCACAGCTCTGCTGGTTACATAAATCCTGTGCTGAATGAGGCTGTGGTGATGGAGAAGTGAAATTACCCTTCTGCCCCCAGGGACCTGACCTTGTTTACCCATCTCTTTGGATTATTATTGCTACAAAGAATTATCTTCTCTCTCTTTTTCACTTAATATTCCTCTGGCCTTGAAGGATTTGCTTATGTGTAAGACTAGTGAGCAGTGGGTTTTATCTGCCTTAATGCAGTTTTTTGTAGGCAAATGTTTTTATCAGAGAACATGGAACTTGGTAGCCTGGTGGAGCCTGGGAGTGTGCTAGGAAAGCTTTAGTCACTGTTGAAGACAAGCAGTTGAATATAATTATTTCCAGCCTTTTTCCAGTCAAATACATTTCCAGCACTTCTTTTTCCTTACCTTGATTTTTGTTGGACCTCACAAGTGATGCTGGGGATCAAGAAGGCTTTAAAGGACAGGAACCAGACGTGGCTGAGGGCTAAATGGGTCCCTCTGAGTTGTCTTTTGGGATTATACTGGAGGTCAAAGACTCTAGAAATGAGATGATGCCGTTACCATATGGGCAGAGGAGATAACGTGCTATTCTTTTGCACTGTCTCACAGCTTCCATTCCCATTTTCCATATGAAAAAAAAGAGCAGCAATAAGGACTTGGGCATGTGGCTAGGTTGGCTGGTGTGTAGGTGGGAGATGAAAGGGGGGAAATAGAGAAATAGTGTTATCCTGCAGGTGATTTGTTTTTTGCAGTGTGAGGGAAGTAGTTGGAAGAAGAGAGGAGCAAGGTATGCTCCTACTCCATCAGCATTCCAGGCTTCACCAGTGGGAATCAGTGGATTAATATAAATAAACTACCCAGACATGGAGTTTTGAATATTTAGAAGCAGAGCTAGTGAATAGTTAATGGGTTTTGTCACAGAATATGCAAGTGCAGATGTGAGAACATCTGATTTTTCCTACCCTATTTCAAATGTAGTGGTTTCTTGCCTGACTGATTGTTGCAGAGGATAATGTCATTGACCTGCTGCAGAGCAGAGAGCTCCAAGGTCTTCATGCCCTTGCTGGCTCTATTTCTGTGTTCTTTGGAGTCTCAGTTAAGTTTTTTCATCTTTTTTTGACATGGGAAAGAACTGGAGTGTGCTTAAAATGGCATCAACAGAAGACATAGCTATACTTATTCCCAGCCAGCTCTTAACATGTGGGATAAGAGGTATTTTTCCAGTAGAGGAGGGTCAGGTATTAAGGGGCTCATTTACTGTTGTTTCTTTCCTAGTGATCAACAGGGATGAGGAGAATATAGGGTGGAAAAACTTCTTACCCCCTTAATTCCATCTTTATTCCTTTTCACCCCTATCTTGCTCATGCACTACATTCTCCCAAATCTCAGCACTTTTCCTTGGCTTTCTGTATTCCTCAGTTCTGCATCCAAAACTCCTACAAGTATAAGTACATAAAGCTAATGGAAAAGTGGGTTTTAATCAGCTGCTGTTTTGTAAGCACCCTGAGCTGAGACACTAATTTGCAGTAAGGATTAATTTTCTCGTTAGTGTGTAAGATTATGATCCCCACAGAACAATGGAACTGTACAGGATCACAGGAATGCAAGCAGTGCTCCAGCTGATTAAAGCCTTCTCTTTCATTAACTTTATATTCTCTTATTCCCACTGGGAATTTTTACCTTAGCAATAGCCGCATAAAGCTTTTAGATTGTTTTATTGTTAAACCAGAATGTCTTGAAGCTGGAATTGCAGAGATGATTCTGCAGTGTACAGGCAGAGCCAGGGAGTGCCTAATGATTTCCCACTTGGAAATTCCTGCTTTAGGAATACCTGAGGCTTGTCTGTTTGAAATGCAACAGCATGTGGTTTCAGTCTTGATCTGTAAAGGGCACGAGTGTTATGCAAAGGTGAAATCCTCAGTGGGTAAGAACAATCTGGGAAGAACTAGAGCTGTTACATCCCCAAGTAGATTCATACAAAAATTAGTGTGATCTGACAGTTTTGTACAATGAGGTTTCCAAGGAAGCTGTTTCTTGAGCACAGCATTGGGTTCATGTTGGAACCATCAGTTTGATCTTTTTCACATTAAGGTCCAGTGAACTTCGAGGTAATCTGAATGAATGTTACAAATTCAATGAATACTGAAACATTTAGGCTGTTTGGACAGGAAGAGCAGCCATGTGAGATAATAATTTGCATTCAGATAAAGCGCAGAGCTCTGCATATGTACCCATTCTGAACTTGATAAAGGCTTAAACACAGAAGAAA
>NW_008651172.1:12394-23259 GCF_000695815.1 Acanthisitta chloris
AGCCTTGTCTTGGAAATCTTTTGAAACACTTAATCCAAACAGAGCAATGTCCGGGAATAAATGCACAAAAGATGAACTGTTAGGCTTTGATTTGTGCTTGGGAGAGTGTGGTGATTCTGACAATTGCACTGTCAAACACATTCAGGAAGGTGCTTGTCAAGGCAGAGGCATCCACATCTACAACAGCAGCCAAATGGATTTGTGGAGCTGAACAGGGTGGGCATGTGAGCCATCCTAGTACAGCAATCAGAGGGAACAGAAGGCCCATCCTAGTCTGGCCTTGTGACACCCCAACTGCAGTGCTGCCTCCTGCTCTGGGGTCCTCAGCATAGGAAAGATGTGGACCTCTTAGAGCAGGTCCAGAGGAGGTCACAGAGATGCTCTAAGGGCTGGAGCAGCTCTGCTCTGGGTCCAGGCTGGGTGAGCTGGGGGTGATCAACCTGGAGAAGAGAAGCTCCAGGGAGACCTTAGAGCCCCTTCCAGTGCCTCAAGGAGCTCCAAGAGAGCTGCAGAGGGACTTGGGACAAGGGTCTGAAGAGACAGGACAAAGCAGAATGTCTTCCCACTTCCAGAAGGCAGGGAGAGGTGGGATATTAGGGAGAAATTCTTCCCTGTGAGGGTGGTGAGGCGAGCTCCAAGTGCAGAGGGACTTGGGACAAGGGTCTGAAGAGACAGGACAAAGCAGAATGTCTTCCCACTTCCAGAAGGCAGGGAGAGGTGGGATATTAGGGAGAAATTCTTCCCTAGACAGGACAAAGCAGAATGTCTTCCCACTTCCAGAAGGCAGGGAGAGGTGGGATATTAGGGAGAAATTCTTCCCTGTGAGGGTGGTGAGGCACTGGCACAGGTTGCCCAGAGCAGCTGTGGCTGCTCCATCCCTGGGAGTGTTCCAGGCCAGGTTGGATGGGGCTTGGAGCAACCTGATCTAGAGGAAAGTATCCCTGCCCATGACAGGGGGTGGGATGGGATGATCTTTCAGATCCCTTCCAACCCAAACCATTCTGGGACTCTGTGATAAACCATACTGGCATTTTCAGGTGGATTAGATGCTTCCTTAATGGAAGCAGTCATGATGGTCAGGCTCTGATTTTGTTCCTGCAGGGACCATACTTAGTGCCATGGTCTAGTTGACATGGTGCTAGGTCATAGATTGGACTCAGTTATCTCAGAGGCCTTTTCCAGCCTTAATGATTCTGTGTGATTCTGTGATATCATTGTACTGCAAGAAACCAGATAAAGGTATTACAGTGCAGCATGAAATAATAGAGTGCTAAAAAGATACTTCTCAAATGAATACCAAGAATACAAGGGTTAAAAGTTCTGCCTGTAGATCACTAGTCTCCAAATATTAGAGCTAGATAGCAGGTGTGAGATCCCCATAATTTCTCTTGCCTGGCTAACAGATGTTCTCTAGAGAATCATTTCAGAAATACTGTTTTCTAGTCTTTTATGTTCGTTAATGAGAACAAGATGCCATGTGAAGATTTTCAAAATGCTGACTAGCAGAGAGAGAGAAAATGAAGAGAATTAGGGTTTTGGGGTTTTGTTAAATTGATAAAATACTGCTTGCATATGGAGGATGAACTCTGTCACCATGTTCATATTTGCTTGAATAAAAGATTAATTCTGAATGATGATTCAACTGGAAATAGGAAAATGAAGTTTAGCCTTAATGGTTTAGTGCAAACATATGAAAAAAAATTAGGTTTATGTAAAGATTCAGTTGAAAGTAAATGATCTACATCTTAATCAACATCTATTCACAGTGGGATATTTTCAGGGTCATGAAGGCAGATGGCTCTGCATTGTGGCTAATTCTGTAGCATCTGGTGGAGCCTTAAGGAGGAATTATCAGAAAAGGTGGAACACACATGAATTTATTTTCAATAGTTACATGACAAAGTGCTGTATAGTCAGTTGTATCTTTAGATCTGCAAGTGTGAACTTAAATACAAGAAAACAAGAGCATTAAGGGGACATTGGTTTTACCATTTCCCATTCTCTTACCTCCCACAAGCTCACAGACATTCCTTCCTATCTTTGTGTGTTTTCTCTCTACCTTAATCAAAACCAGCCAATTGATTCTCTTCATTGCAGCTGCTGTGGAACAAAAAATATGCTTATATTGTATATTTTGGGCTGTAGTAGTACAGGTTCATAGTTGTTACAGTGACTAGACTTAGCCTTATGTCTAGGAGTGTATGGAACTTGGAGGATATAGTTCTGAATTATTGGTACTGAAATAGCTCCTTCTGTTCTCCGTGGTCACTTGGAAGTGGGTCTTTCCTTGCTTTCTGTAGTGTGTGATGGTGGTTTCAGTTGTAGGATAGATGGATGCAAAGATAAAGCCACAACAAACTGACAAGACAAGAGAGTAAGTATGAAATAACTTCAGCACCAAGGAGCAGTCGTCATAAATTTTACCATTTGTCTTGCTGGAATAACTGCAGTTTTCTTCTTTGTTTTGGCAGACACTTGTGGTGAATTTAGAGAAAGCTAGGATGGCTTTTATGGATTTGAGTCACTTTTGTGTCAATGGGATGTTCCTGTGTGGCTGTGAAGCTATTGTGTTCTGTGACAAGAAGAATTCACCAAAGCAGGTTTTTAGGGTTCAGAAGGCTAATCTTAAATTCACATGTGCCTCATTTGTGCACTGCTGCTGTATTCTCCATGTTCCATATCCTGGTCCTTAGGAGATGCAGGTGTCTGAGGGTTTTGTGACTTTCTGAAGGAAACTGAGCCAATGTTTGTCCTACATCTAGCACCAAACTGGTACTGAAGGTAAGTAGCCTGTGGGCTGTAGTGTATCCCTAGTGGTTGAGGAACCCAGTGCTCCTGAACTGAACAATATATAAATAAATGTAAGAGCCTGAGAAGAGTGATATGATGTCAGACCAGAGGTTCTGTTTAGACCCTATTCTGTTGCCTGAGTGGCCTACAGTGGGTGCTGTACAGAGCAGGTTGGGTACATGGCATCCCTCTGCCCAGGCTGTGCTCCCATGCTCAGCAGTTTGTGTCTTGGAAAGGAGCTCCTGGATTAGCAACCAGTGATCACAGAATCTCAGAATGGTTTGGGTTGGAAGGGACGTTAAAGATCATACAGTTCCACCTGCTGCCATGGGCAGCGACACCTCCCACCAGCCCAGGTTGCTCCAAGCCCCATCCAACCTGGCCTGGAACACTCCCAGGGATGGAGCAGCCACAGCTTCTCTGGGCAACCTGTGCCAATGCCTCACCACCCTCACAGCCAAAAATTCCTTCCCAATATCCCATCCCTCCCTGCACTCTGGCAGTGGGAAGCCATTCCCTGTGTCCTGTCCCTCCATCCCTTGTCCCAAGTCCCTCTACAGCTCTCTTGGAGCCCCTTGAGGCACTGGAAGGGGCTCTGAGCTCTCCCTGGATCCTTCTGTTCTCCAGTCTGAACACCCCTAGCTCTCCCACCCTGGCTCCATAGGGGAGGTGCTCTAGTCCCTTTATCAACCTTGTGACCTTCTCTGGACTTGCTTCAACAGTTCCATGTCCTTCTTATGCTGTGGTGTGCCACAAATTTTTCTCTTTTCCCTCTGAACTCATAATTCTTCTATCATCCACACAAATGAGTGACTCTTACCTAAGTCAAAAGTATTATGTGAAGAATTTGCCATTGGTTTGTCTTTTTTACTCTTCCAATAACCACCTGCTGGTTTTACATTCCCTACTTTTTGTGCTGAAGATACAGTGAACAATTGAACCATATTTTTCCATTATCTGGACCATATTTTTGCTTTATTTGTGATTTTATAGAGCTCATCCTCCTGCTGGCTCTTTTACAAGGTGAAAGAATAAAAGTATGACATTTATATTTTTATGGAGTAGATGAATGCAATGCCATGTTAATAGTCTATGTGTGAATCTGCTCTGTCACATCACTCCTGCAGTGACAATGACAGAGTGCTTTCCATACCCTGCAGAGCTGCTCATGTGAGCTGGCTGTGTGTGTTTGAAGCTCCATCTTCCCCATCCTGTGCTGTTTCCACTTATCTGCAAGGCATTTAGGAAAGCTCTGGAGCCCTCAGTCGAGGGGAGTATTTGGTATCTTTACAGGAGAACATGAATTACTTGTGTTGAATTTGATAATCTGGTCTGTCCAGTTTCTCTGTGATCTCATATAGAATCAATCAGGTTGGAAAAGATCTCTGAGATCATCAAGCCCAACCTATGACCCAATACCACCATGTCAACTAAACCATGGCTCTGAGTGCCATATCTGGGCTCTCCTCAATCACCTCCAGGGATGGTGACATTCCCACCTTCCTGGGCAGCACATTCAGCAGTGTCTAGTCACCCCTTTTGGGAGGAAATTCCTCCTAATGTACAGCCTAAACCTCCCCTGGCACTGCTTGAGGCTATGTCCTCTCATCCTCTTCTCCAGGCTAAACACCCACAGCTTCCTCAGCCTTTGCTCATAGGGCTTGTGTTCTAGATCCTCCACCAGCTTCATCCCCTTCTCTGGACACACTCCAGCACCTCAGTGTCCTTCTTGAAGTGAGGGGCCCAGAACTAGACACATGTACATCAATTTGATGCAATGAAGTGGACTTAGAACAAACTCAGTCCTTCAAGTTTTAAAATTTTTTTCATTGATAAAACTTATTTTTCCCTATAGGTCCTGGCATTGCATTTTTAATGACACCTTTCCCATTTTCTTCCCATCTGGTGAATTTGGCCATGATGCTCCCTCCTCCTCCTCCTCCTCCTCCTCCATCCCGCAGAGCTAGTTCCTATGGTTACCCCCCCTTTGTGGGGTGACAAAGGTTGGCATCTTGATTCTCCCGAGCCAAATTCTGCCCTTTGACTCTCTCCCTTTTTCACACCCCTCGCTAAGCTTGGCCTCTTGCTCCGCTCCAAGGCTTGTCAGCCTGGGGGTTCCCATGGAAACAAGGAAGGAAATTTGAAAAGAGAAGCACAAAGGGCTGGTTAATTTGAATTTGAACAAGGAAGGAAGGAAGGCTCCTTGTAGTTCATCTTTGTGCGGTGGAGAAACCCGAAATGTATCTTTTAAAAGTTGCTTTCAATTTGTAAACTAGTTTATGCTCTCTCTTCCTTGATTTATGGAACAAAAGTTGTCATGTCTGTGGCACTGAGCAAGGAGAAACATCTTTCTTCTTAAATTCAATGAGAGCCCTGGTCAGGCACTCATTTAGCTTTTCCCCCTCACAGCTCCGAAAGCATCATTTATGTTTTTATCATCTTCCTTTGAAAACTCACATGTATTACATCTTTTCCCTTCATAAGGATTCAGTCCTACTGTCAGTTATATAACATCCCTGCATCCTGTTTTTGTGGATGCCATTCAGCATCAGATCCATTAGCTGAATCCTTGCTCAAGAGAATTCCTTTTGGCTTCTTATTGTATGTTTTTAGCATTACGGTCTGATCTGGGCAGGTGCAACATGAAAATATAACTTCAGAGACAAATATGGTAACAAAGGTTGACCTTAGATTTCAGGTTTGATGCTTGATGCCAATAATAAAGGGGAAAAAAATAAAGAAAAAATGTGTATTATCTGGTAGTGACATTTTATCTCACTAATGTCTTAAATAAGTAGAGTTTGATATAAATTCACGAAAGAACTGAGAAGTTCCTTTGTCTTCAGATTTCCCTCTCTGCCTTCTTGAATGGCAAACTACCTAGTTCTTACAGAAAAACAAGCTTTACCTTATGCAGAAAAACTACCATTTAAATAGTCTGATTGGAAGATTTGCAAAACTTTTACAAGATCTTGTGGCTAGAATGCTGACAAATCTCAGACCCTGAAGAGTATTCAGACATTTTCTTTACTCTTACGTTGCAACTATGGGCAAATTATTCTTGTTATTCAGAATAACCTTAATTAAATGCTATCACAAAAAGGCAATGTAGTTCTTCACATCCATTAGTTGCTTTTTTTTTCTGGCTCAACAGGAGGCAGTTGCTTTTGTCTGGGAATAGTAAACTTCCAGGCTTTAAAAATGTACCCTTTGGTTCCCCTCCCACTTTGTAGTAGCTGCTGTTAGTAGGCAGGGTCACGCCGGGGACTCGGGGAAGGGGCGTTGGATTGAGTCAGGACTCTAAGAGATCTGTGGGTTGTGGTTCTCCTGCAGTGGCAGCAGATCCCTCTGACATAACCTGTTGTACCCATCACAGAGGAGCCAGTGGGACAGATTAAAGGACATGGTTTTGATCTCTGGCTGTCAGTCTTCATCCATGAGGTAGGAGGCAGTGGGAACCAAGTATGAGTGAAGTCAGCAAAGAGCTGTTGAGCAGAACTCATCACGAGGCATTAACAAATGCACATACATACACTCCTACCCTCTCTCCTGTCCCCATCCTGCTCCTTCAAGCTTTTTTTGCCTTCCTTGCCTCATAACCCCACACCTGGTCTTCACTCAGTTGCATTTTATATCCTTTTAGAAACAGATAGGTAGATATAGATATGAAATGGGTTTTGCAGCATTGGGAATTATTCAGAGGCAGTCAATGGGAAAACACACTCACCCCCTCTTGCATCACCCTCAAGTGCTTACATCTCCAAGAAATTTAATGCAGTTTTCGTTTTTTATCTGTCTTGCTTTTTTATGGTTTGATCCCACTGATTCCATTCTGTGTCAGTTCCCTCATTGCAAGCATCCCTGCATCCAGATCCTGGCATTGACAGTGCTTATGAGTGTTTGAGATACATTTCAAAGAGTTACTTTTCAAACTACATCCATAGATGTTTGCTTCTCTTCCTTCTGTTTCACTGGAAAAGAATATGGCTCTATCATCCTGTGTAGGGGCCTCAGAGAGGAGTTGGGTAACCTTTTTGTCTTCCCTTGTTTCCTTCCATCCTGTCCCCTCTCTCCTCCCACTGTCTTGTTAATCCCCTTATTGTGTTAGGTCTTGTCCTATTTGTGTTTCAGGGACAGTTGTCCCTGTTTGCAGGACACACTGTGGGAACAATTTTTCCCAAAACTATATTCCTGATACAGTATGGATCTAGACCTCAGCAGGGAGAAACTTCTGGACCTTTGAGGGCAAAATGTTATTGAATCTATTTTGAGAGAACTAAACATGCTTTTAGGGTGCCGCAGAAACAAACAAACAGAGGCACTGTGGGAATTCCTGTCAAATATTTATCCGGTAAATTATTAACTGTAGGCAAGAAAAATCAGCGTTGGGAGCTTGGGTTTATTCTACATTTGGTAGTTTTGGTGAGGCTTTCAGAATAGCTCGTTCAGAGGCTTGTGAGGTAGATAACAGCTGTGTGGCCAGGGGAAAAGTGGGATACAATTGCAATTATTTTTAATTCTTTTTCCCTGTCCTCCCCTGTAGCGTTCAGCTGTGACCTCATTAACTTGGCACTGAATGGAAGGGATAGTATGGCTTGATGAATCTTAAATTTTAATTTACAGCTGCTGTGTTCACACGTGTTTTAAATGTGGGTATCGGCTTAAAAATGGTTAAAAGCTGAAGTTGCCAACTGATTACCTTAAAGCTTAGAAGCTTTAGAGCAGAAGTCAATTTTCATTTAATATGTTGGAGTAAATTGAGATATTCTCTGTTATAACCTTTCTGTTCTTTATTACTGTCTGCTGAAGTAGAGAGGCCTATTTAGTAATTCTGTAGTTGGGTAAAAAAAATATATTGGGATGGAAAATCTCTTTTAAAAATCAAAAGAAATCCCAGTAAATGGAGTCAGTGTTTGTTCAGAACCTACAGACTCACTGTAGAACTATAATCATGAAAGAATGAAAAATCTCTTCCCAGAGACTGAAAAATTCCCCCAAATCCTCCTCATTTTCTCCTTGTTTGTGTCCTGCTGTGCAAGTGGCACATGGGAAGAATTTCATGTGTAATAGCAAAACATAGAAAGCTGACCATGAGATTCAACTACAAGGTCACTTTTTTCTTTGTCATGGCTTTGTTGTCCTTGCTCAGAGTGAAGGGTGATTGTGCATGGAGCCCAGGGTAACACTGAGAGATATGCTCTTGTTTTTCCACTCAAACCTTCAGGTAAATGTACAAATTTTCGTCAATAAGATCTGGATTATATTGTCACCTGCCCACACCTACCCAATTAATGCATGTGAAGAGTGCTAAGTACTGCGGCTTTTCTTTTCTTGTGTTGGAAATTGGCTAAAATAGTCTCAAAACCAGATACAATCCCTTGAGAACCCTTACAGTCACAATGGTCTGTAATTGTAAATTGTAAAAAACCTGTAACTGGTGTATGAAAGACAAGGGAAACAGTAGCAGCTGTAGGAGAGGAACTCGATAAAATGAAGTGGAAGATGCTGTTGGATTGAGATTTGGCAAAACTGCAGCTTGATTTGAATTGGATCCTACTCCAGTAAATACATAGATCTGTGGAAAAAAATTCTTCCGTGTGAGGGTGGTGAGGCACAGGCACAAGTGACCCAGAGCAGCTGTGGCTGCTCCATCCCTGGGAGTGTTCCAGGCCAGGTTGGATGGGGCTTGGAGCAACCTGGGCAGGTGGGAGGTGTCCCTGCCCAGGGCAGGGGGTGGAACGAGATTATCTTTAAGGTTCCTTCCAATCCAAACTGTTCTGGGATACTATAATACAGTGGACAGCAGAGCTCCAGTTTGTGGAGTGCAGAATACTCCTCCAGGAAAACCATCCCACATTATTTATGCACATGGAACAACCTGCTGATTTTGTAACTACCTATACCGAAAGACAGCTCAGTATACCAGACTGACAGTGTAGCCTGCCTGGAAATAAAGCATAAGGGAAAGAAAATAGTTGTCAAGCCACTAGATAATGTATTTTAAATTTTACCCCGTGAAATATCCATAATTTTGAGGCCTTTCTATCCAACTGTTGATGTGTGTGTGTCTGTGCGTGTGTTTTTGCTGGTATGTAGATGTAACAGATGGTCTGTAATGTTAGATTAAGACACAGCTGTTAAAATATTAGCATTCATGTTACAGATAGGTTTTGTTTGCAATTCAGAATAATTTTTACAGCATTAATCCAACAGATTATGTTCTTACTTCAGTTTGCATCATATTATTTATGTACATAGTTGTATTGGATCGGTGTTGTGCTCTTCATCTTTCCAAGCCACATATACCCAAACCCCTGACTTTTCTGTAGAGGTTTTATTACCTGAGCACTTTTGACCTGCAATTTGGACAATAACTATTGGGAAGAGTCGAGAAAAGTTTCAGTGTGTAGCCACACACATCTGTAAAATCACTTGCCACAACTGATTCTGGTGCTTTATATAATAGTACATTCCAAAGCAACAGTCTTTGTGGATATTGCATGATCATTCCCTGAAGTGTTTTGTGAGATTACTTATGGGCTTTCACAGGAGCAAAGTTAAGTCATTTAACCTCTGCCCATGGAGATGCTGTTCCTAATGTAGCCAGGGAAGATGTGGAGTTGTTGCATGGTAATTCCTTCTTTGAGAACACATTCTGATGTTCATAGCTCAGGCACTGAGGTGATTTGTTACCACTGAATCTGCCATTGTTTTCTCCTTTATAAAACCAGGTGTTTTGGCTAGTGGGAGAATTTTGTGGGAGAATTTTGACAGAAAATTGGCTGCCAAGGGAGTAGCAAATCAAGCTTCCTGAATTCATTCAGTGTGGTTTTCTCTTGCAGCCTTCTGTCTGCCAAAGGCTCTGCTGCTGGGTTCGAACAGCCTCAGTGCCTGTTCTGTGCTGTAGCAAGAAGTCTGTCTTCTATGTTGTGGAACTGATGCTATAAAACTCAAGGGTTTAACTTAAAAATATCCTTGTCCTGTCTTCTGGGTTTGGCTGGGTGCAGCTGGACTTTGGTTTAGGTGGTTACAAACACACCAGGTGTCCTGAGCAGCACAGCTCAGGGTTCAGTGGTCACTAGCTGTAAGGTCATAGTGTCATAGAATCGTAGAATTTTAGGGGTTGGAATGGACCTTACAGATCATCTAGTCACAGTCCTCTCTGCCCTGGGCAGGGACACCTCCCACCAGACCAAGTTACTCAAGGCTTCATCCAGCCTGGCCATGAACACTGCCAGGGTTGGAGCAGCCACCACGTCCCTGGGCAAACTGTGCCAGTGTCTCACCACCCTCACAGGATAAAACTTTTTTCTAATATCCAACCTAAACTTTCCCTCCCTCAGTTTGAACCCATTACCCCTCGTCCTATCACTGCAGTTCCTAACAAAGAGCCCCTCTCTGGCTCCCTTGTAGGCCCCTTCAGTACTCAAAAGTTGCTATGAGGTCTTCTCTCTGGTCTGATAATCCCAGAGGTCTTTTCCAAGCTACATGGTGATTCTGTGGTTCTATATTAAACAGGAAAAATATTTAGATGCTAACACTCAGCAGTCAGGATCTTATCTTGACTTTTTACCCTATTATTGGTCCAAATACAGCACATGTGGCTTTAAGGTTAGTGTTATGGACAGTTTGAATAAATCTTAAATCCAAGTCAGGGTGAAGGAGGCTGATGACAGGGGCAGGGCAGTGGTCAATAAATTTCTGCCCCTTGTGAAACTGCACTCTGAAGTGTATTAGATGACAACTGTGATTTGTCCTCATTTCACAGCCATATGGGAGGAGAATGATGACAACGCTACAGTTCACATTTACTTCTAAGACAGTCAGCATACTGCAGATTCCCTTGGTCAATCTGCCAAGAAGCACTTTGGCTTGAATGTCAGAATTCAGAAAACAGAAGCCTTCCTTCATCCTTATCCCAGTGGAAAACATGGAACTTCACATGGTCTGCACTGGCTCGTAATATTAAACTCTCTTAGATATTCTGCTATGTCAGCTGGAGAAAAAAGCACAGTGATGTCACACATGAAATAATAGAAGTCATCAAGCCTTTGAGAAGTTAAAGTAAATTATCT
>NW_008651172.1:23275-36563 GCF_000695815.1 Acanthisitta chloris
TGTCCTCTGAAAATCCAACTTGTGTGGTTTTATTCTGCAGGGTATTAATGTTGTGTGTTATGTGGCAGACACTGCCATCCTGTATGCTGATGGCTGTGAAAATGAAAAGGTGAGGCAAATCCAACTGGTGGTTTTGAATCTTGGCTCTGTCCTTATCTGTGTTTTCCATTTTTCCATCATGTTTCCCATTTTTAGAAGCTCCTTTTTTCTGAGCATTGAAGAACTTGATTCCACTGCATACTCTCCAGTTATAGTGTCAAGTCTTCTGACAAATCTTCATACCAGATGCTTTTCCTCCTTTGCTCAGCAAAAGAAATTTTTGAGCACTGTGCTGGCAGTGAATTGTTCATAATCTCCACTCCTGTTACTCTTCAAGGAGACAGCCCTCCCCTGAGCAGGCAGAAATAGTCCCGGTGTCACTGACATGTGGATCAGGCTGCGGTGGCAGAGCTGAAGGAAGGAGAAGGTTGTTATCAATAATGCTCCACTTCTCATAATGGTCTCTCTCTTTCCCACTGTGACAACAGCACTGGAGCATTTTTTCAGCAGGCATCAAAGCAGTGATCACGCTCCATTTGCACTTGGAAGGTCTTTGCAACCACAGGAGATAGAAATGTGTCATTTAAATGAAAAACAGTATTTTGACAAGACTTACTGCTCCTGCCTGAGAGTCTCTTGCTTGTCCAGGCAAGTCTGGTTTATAGTGTCTTAACTTAACAGTGCCTAAAATATGGTCCAGAGCACTATATGTTTATTTCTCTGTGATACTCTGGAATTCTCCCAAGCCCATCACAGCAGGCATATGGAGAGGAAGGAGGAAGTCCAAACTGTCTCAGCTGTCATATAAAAACTAACACTTCTCACAAATGGAGATGGTTCCCAGGACCACCCATCTGCATCCTTCGGTTCCTGAAACATACAGCTCACATCTAGGAAAAGTGCAGATTGACAGATGGGTGCCATCTTTTCAGTGTCTTCCAAAGGAACCTTGGAATTTAAAATGCAGCAGGAGACCTGTTTAAAGAACAAGAGCAGATGGCTTTGGGTTTCACTCATATAGACAGAGATTAATGTCATTCACTGTCTTTTAACTGCTTTCATCTTTATCCTCCTTTTTTTTTCCCTGCAGTTGAGAAATTAACCTTGGCTGTCTGTTTACAGACAGAAAGCTCAGGATAGTTTGCATGATTTCTGCCCTTTCAGAGTAAGGCAGGTAAAATAATTGGTCTTAGATCTTAAAGTGAATAACAGGGTGAGTGGTTCAACTTATAGCATGAAAAAAGTATTATTTAAACCCACAGTAATTACTTGACTTTTTATTGTTGGGATGACTTAATAACTGTTTAAATGCAGGCATCTATTTTTAGTGCCAAGGTAAAAAACATCTGATTCTTTTTCCTTCCCAGTCCCTAAAGTACTACAGCGTCAGCCTAATCCTCATTGCAACCATGATTTTTCCAGCTAACATCAAATTATGAGATATGGGATATCAAAAGGCTGTGGGTTATGAAGTTCATACAAGTAATGTGTGGATAGCTTTATTCCATGCTGAAGGGAAAAAAGCTCAACAGGCAGTCAGAATGGTACCCACTTGGCTTTTCCTACATGCATCAGTGTGCAAAGCTAGATGTAACTAGAAAAAAAGTATACTTAAGTTTCTCAATAAGGAAGCTAATGGTGAGGAAAGTTTGAATGTACATTATGCCAAATACTCCCACTAAACATGTCTTGGCAGTGTGCATTAAAAGCAGGTTTGGGCAAAAGGACCTTTGCCCTTTAGAAAACAGAATATAGTGTCTGCCATAAAGCTGCACTTCCAGAGTCACATTAAGTTGAGCAAGTTGGATTGATTCCAAACGAAGCAGACCCTCACACACCTGACTTGTTTCTGGCCCTTTCTGCCACCATCACTTATGTGGCACTGGCTCAAGCCAAACTGAGTGGGAAGAAGTAGCTTTATGTTAGAGAATCATAGAATATTTGGAGTTGGAGGGACCCACGAGGACATCGAGTCCAACTCCTGGCCCTGCACAGGACATCCCCGAGAGTCCCACCATGTGTCTTGTCTATAGGCTCATTGAGCTCTGTCAGGTTTGGGACCACGACCACTGCCCTGGGGAGCTGTGAGGAGGTTGAATGCAGTGATGAGGTCTCCCCTCAGTCTCCTCCAGGCTGAACAGACCAATTGACCTCGGCCACTTCTCCTATGGCTTCCCCTCAAGGCTCTTCTCCATCCTTGTTGCCCTCCTTTGGACACTCTCTAATAGCTAAATATCTTTCTTACATTGTGGTGCCCAAAAGTGCACACAGTATTCAAGCTCAGCCATGCCAGAGTAGAGTTAGATCAGGCTATGGCTTTTTGAAGAAGTGCCCCAAATCACTGCCTTTTGCAAACAACCAGCTCTGCTGTGCCTGCGTGAGAACCTCCTGAGCTTCTTTTGGAAGGCAGGACCCTCAAGCACAGCCTCATTTGAAGGTGTCAGCAGCAGTTTACATACCACAGCAGTTGTTCAGCTCAGGGGGAACAAATATTTCCAGGTTAAGTGTGTGCACCAGCATGAGTGTGGGCTGCAGGCTCCAGCCAACCCAGCAAGGTTCAGGGCAGTCAGGGCACTGCAGAACAAATTTCCGCTGTCTCAAGAAAACCAATTCTGCTCGTCACAGCCTCGGAGAGCACTGACACGGCCTGTCAGAGCACCTCAGTCAGAGCAGACATGCAGTTATCAAAGCAGGAGGCTGAACATGTTCAGCCTGACTAGAGTTAAATCCAGCAGCAGCCTCTGCGGTTCTCCTAGGGAGCAGCCTGGAAAGCATTAGTGCCCATGCTCTTTGCAATACAATTCCAGTTTTTTTTCTAATGAACAGCAAGCCAAATCAAAGATAGGGCAATGCAGGACAGAAAGAGCAGCTCATGTGGCTGGTCTGAGCCAGGATATGCCCTGAGGCAGCTGCTTCCACCAGAGAATTGCAAGAGCAATTGATAGTCATAGCATCGCTCTCTTCCCATGAGCCCGAGGGAAGAAAACTTCCCTCCTTCCCTCTGTGAGTTTATGAGAATGCTTCCTGCTTAGCTCTGGGTTCAAAGAACAGAATGTATAAACAAACAGAATAGGGGAAGATCACCAAAATAATTCCGTTTAAATCCTGCAGTATCACTTCCCAAATAACAGCAAGTTAAATGGCTACTGATGTGCAAAATCAAGAAAAGAATTTTGTTTATTATCTCTCAGTAATATGAGAAATCTGAAACTGTAATGCACTTCCATGGTGCATTTATTGTTTGAATTACTGCTCTTGCTTTGTAACCAAAAGTGAGAATTTGTTCAAAAAATTACTTGAGGGATAACAGAATGACACTTGTCATTCTGCCTCTCCTTTGTCCTTCATCTCTTGGGGGCTGAAAGTTGGGGATTGCAACTAGATGATCTTTAAGGTCCCTTCCCACCCAAACCATTCTGTGATTCCATGATCCCCTCCTGAAAACAAAACCAAGGCAAGTGGGAAATTTCTACTCTCTATTAGAGCATGGCAATTAAAATATTTTCAGCAGATAGGAATTTAGGGAGGGAAGGAGCTGGGCCCACACTGCTGGGAATTGGGAAATTTCTTGCAGCTACCAGCACAGAAAATTGTGGGGAAGAGGGAAAGAAGAGCTGGGTCAGGTTGTCCTGCAGGTTGTGCTGCTCTGAGGGAGGCAGTGGTAGAGGGTTGTGGTGTGTTATTTGATACACAACACCTGCATGGCAAAGTGAAGGAGGGATGAGAGGCCTCTGACTCAGCCTGGAAAACATCGAGTTCACAGCACTGCTGTTATCACTGGGATTGAAGGAATTTGTGTGGTAATAAAGATTGTTCCCAGAGGTGGAAGGACCAGTGGGTGTACACAGTAGGTGTATTATTCAGTTATGTGATCTGGCATATTTTAAATGCTTAAGTACCTTCAGGAGCGAAGGAGTGTTTATCTCTTCTTAAACATTTATCACTTCCCTTTCTTGGATTTCCCAGGACTTGGCCTGAATTACTGAAATCAGTCTGGCTGTCATGCCTTCTCTTGTCCTTGTCCTCTACCTTTTCCCTCTTGCAGTTGTTCAACAGGCATTTTTCAAAAGCACATCCCATGTAACAGAGAGCCTTTTGTTAGGCACCACTGGAGTGGGGCTCGATGTCGTAACTTGCACTGCATCCTTGGGCAAGAGCATGAAAAGAGTCTTTTAATCCCCCTGGTTTTATTTTTAATAGGGAACAACATAATCAGTAGGTGGAAGTGACTTTTCTTCTTAGAAGCTGCAACAGGGTAAGATAATTTTAGTGATGGGGCAGTTACTGACTGAGCTGCTCACAGGCACAAATGCTGCTGTTGCTGCTTGAAAGCAAGTCAGTCTCTTTTACTGTGTTACAAGGAGTAAGGTTGTGGGGTTTTTTTCTTCTCCTGTTCTATAGCTTAGCCTATTCATGTTTTTAAAATACACTAGTTTGATATAATTGATAAGAGAGTTTTTGTCTGCCTGCAGTTGCTCTTTGCAATGGTGTAAGAGAGGCCTGGAGGTGCTGAGAAACAGCAGCACCAGGGCCAGTCCTGTTAAATTATCCCTGCTTGAAAGTGAATTTCTTCAGTGGTCACAGAATCACAGAATCATTTAGGTTGAAAAAGACCTCTGGGATCTTTGAGTCCAACCTGTGACCCATCACCACTTTGTCAGCTAGACCAGGGCACTAAGTGCCACATCCAGTCGTTTCTTGAACACCTCCAAGGGTGGTGACTCCACCACCTCCCTGGGCAGCATTCCAGGGACGCTTCCCTGTCTCAGCTCAAGGCCATTCCCTCTAGTCCTCTCTCCAACCTGGGCACAGGTTGAGGCCATGTCCCAATGTCCTGTGCTAGTTGCCTGGGTGAAGAGGTAGAGGTTGTTGTGGTTGAGTATATCTGTAGTGTTTTGAGGAATATGCCAAGGCCATGCTCAAAACCAGACCCAAACCAGCACCCTGAGTGCAGCTAATATGTCCTCTGTAGGACTCTGTCAGGGAAGATTCAGTTACCCAAGTGGGCACAGGTTGAGGCCATGTCCCAATGTCCTGTGCTAGTTGCCTGGGTGAAGAGGTAGAGGTTGTTGTGGTTGAGTATATCTGTAGTGTTTTGAGGAATATGCCAAGGCCATGCTCAAAACCAGACCCAAACCAGCACCCTGAGTGCAGCTAATATGTCCTCTGTAGGACTCTGTCAGGGAAGATTCAGTTACCCAAGTGTTCCTTCAGATGTTTCAGCATCTTCACACAGCCTCCAGCTGCTGTGCCAGGAGGGAGTGAGGCTGTGCACAGATCCTGCGATGTATCTGTCAGGCCCAGGAGAGGACAGAACTTGTGCCTGATGGCCCAGGCCCATGTGGATGTCTTGGAAAATGAATGGCATCTTCACTACCCAGAGGAGCTGGTGTTTAGACAGCTGTCTCACGTCCTGTGTGGTGGAGCACCCTGTAATGGAGCCCTCAGGGACTGCCCTGGAACGTGCTGCTCCTGCCCAGAGTGCTATTTCCAACCCTGGAGCCATTGCCAGAGAGCACCATCTGCATCCCCATTTTTGGATGTTTCCTGTCTCACTTCCAGTATTCCCTTGGACACCACTGCCCAGTGTCCTTTGGAGCTGGCTGAAAGCCATTTACAGCAGCCACCTGCCTGGAGTTGGATCAACAGGATACAAGGAAGTGCTGGTGTCTTTCTGTCACCTTGAACTTGCTTGGCAGCAGCCACGGCCTGGAGCTGTGTTTGCACACGTTGAGATAGCCTGGGGTCTTCCTAAATGACTCAACCAAAACCAAACAGATCCTTTAATGAAGGCAAAATAGCAGGAAAAGAGAAATTTCTGGAACATCTTATCTTAATGGAAGATGTATCAGAAGAGAGTAGAGGAGCATTTCTCAGGAGAACTTGAAATTGAGGTGTGGGTACATGCAAAACTGCAGTGGCAGGAGGCAAGATTTTGGGGTTTGGGCAGACATTGAGAGTAGCTGGTTTTTATAAAGATATAACTTCATTTTCTTATTTTCAAGGTTCCTTGCAAAGAAGGAGAGTTAAACACTTCCTTGTTTTCCATTTCCATCAAATAAAGCAAGACTGTTACCTTCAGCTTTTCCAGTCATGTCAGGTGTCATAGCTCCCTAGAATCAATTTCTTGGATGCTTGTGGTCAAACAATAGCTGTGACTGTGTTATAAGCAATAACTATTTTAAAATAAAACCATATATACATCTGAAGATTGCCTTGAGTAACATGAGCTTGTAAATGTAAATACTTTCCAACTGCTGCTGCTTTTTTCCTCATTGATAACTCTGGAAGCTCTTGCCAAATTGCACAGCTCTGCTGTCATGGGACATATGAAAAAAAATGAGGAGAATTTAATCAGCTTGGTAAATAATAATAATGTTTAAAAAAAAAAAAAACAAATTAAAATCACAGCGTGGTTGTGTCTTGTGCTCCAAAAATTAGCCTTTCACAGAGATGTATGGGAAGAATTGGAAGAGTAAGGAGGTGATAAGGGAGAACTCAGGTGTGAAACTGTTCCTTATAGTTCCTAGTATTTCTCATTTATTTTGCCACAGAAGATGTCCTTTTTTTTGTTGTTGAATCTGTTCTGTAGTTTGGAAAAAAAACCCTTTTTGAATTGGTTTAAAATACTTCTCAGGAAATTGGTGTTTGAAGATGTAATCTTTGTGCAGCCTACTCTTCAGCAGCAGTTATAATGAGATTTGGGGTTTATATAGACAGATATATATAGCTGGTTCATTTGTGCTTCAGCTATTGCTCCATGAGTTCTGAAGATTAGACTTCCTGCTCTGTAATCCTGCTTGGCTGTGGAGAAGGAGAAATTCTGGCATCAAAATAATGGACTTTTTCTAAAACTCTGTCTAGAACAGAGCTCACGTTAGCATTGCTATTGATCAAGCAACTGTCACCTTTTCCCTTCAAGCTGTGATTTGAGATATGCATCAGGGAGAAGTGGCTCAGTGAAATGTTTCTCCAGTCTGGAGGTAGCAGAGTAGCTGAGCATTTGTACACTGGTTTGTTTCATTCCAGAGTTGTAGGTCCTAATGTATTTCAATATTCTCTAGTTCCACTCTCAAGGGAGTTTAATTGATCTTGTATTATAATCCAAAGAGATGGTGAGGCTTTGGATAGTGGCAGCTGCCACACAGGACAAGATATTGATTGACTCCTGGAGAGTTTTAAGGACAAGTTATAAGAAGCAGGAGCAGAATGAACCCACACTGGATAGTAAGAAGATAACATGGATTATCAACATGCACCAGTTTTTATTAAGGCATAAATCCATCCCCTATTTATTTTTCCTTCTTTTTCATCTTCAGAAATACTCAAGACCAGCTGTATTTGCCTAACTGTGACAGATTTTCTCTCAGAGCTTCCAAGGAGTGCTGCTACCACCGATACTCAGACCTGTTACGAAGCACCGCAGGAGCACAAGACAGTTGTTTTTTCTGACTAATTTTTTGCAGGCTTTGATTTCATGCTGCTTTCTGATGGAGAAATGACATCTTTTAGGTGCCTTCCCTGTGAGTACAGCCCTATTCTGGAAGCTGGAAAATTCTATGGCTGTATGGGAATTTATAGAGCATCATTCCTATTTTCCTTCTCACTCTGATGCTAGAACTGAAATTCCCCTCAGGGGGTTTTTAGCTGTCTAATTCCACTGATTTCAATGCAAATCAAGTACATAAATGTCCCTTGAGAATCTTTGTCATTATGCCCTGGCTTTTTGGTCACCTGTGTTCCTAAAATACCTGAGTGCTGTGCTATGATGATCATTTCTTCCAACAGGCACAAAAAGAAGGTCCTGGTTATGGTTTTGAGGAGACGAAGTAAAGCTCCATGCTGAAATGTTCTACAAGTGAGCTGTTTGTAGCTATTGAATTCTCCTTGTTCTCTTCCAGCCCTTTCATCCGATGGTGAATTTGGAATGCTCCAGAGATTTCCGACCCTTCCTGTGCGCGCTGTACGCTCCGGTGTGCATGGAGTACGGCCGCGTCACCCTGCCGTGCCGCAGGCTCTGCCAGAGAGCCCACAGCGAGTGCTCCAAGCTCATGGAGATGTTTGGGGTTTCTTGGCCCGAGGACATGGAGTGTACCAGGTGAGCAAATCTGGGTTTTTTTCAGAATCCCAGGATAAAATTTTAGTACAAACTGGGATGTTTTATGACCTGATACAGATGGTTTAAATGTTTTCCATTACATGTGTCCTGGTTTTCCCTTCCATTTGTGTCACAGGTTGTTTCCTGGGGTTGGAACTCAGTTTGTATTTCTATCATCTGCCCAGGAGATCAGTTGAAAATCGGCTGGTTTTGATGAGTATAAAATCTCAAAGTTGTTTTCAGAGCTTCTGCCTCTCATTGAGCTTGTGTGCAAACAGCTGTTTTCAGCTTTACATTGCACAGATAACTTATAGAAAACTATTTGATGATGTTCCAAGCCATTTGAAACAGAATGTACACAAAAGTGAAAACAGTATCTTCATTCTTTATTTTGTTTATTAGTGACTCGTGGCACTAAGTGCCATGGTCTAGTTGACATGGTGGTGTTAGGGCATAGGTTGGGCTTGATGATCTCAGAGGTCTTTTCCAGTCTGATTGATTCTGTGACTCTCAACAACTACTAAAATACGGGAGCACAAACAGGAAGAAACAGTTTCTCTTACAGTTGGACTGGAGAGAAAAGAAACAATTTAAAGTTCTTTTAGCAAAACAAGTCAGAGGATGCTTGTAGGCTCTGATAGTCTGGCTCACAGATGGCTCTAACTCCTCACTCCAAACAGATGCCTGGACCTTTTAGGTCCTCCCATTTCCTCAGTAAGGCCCAGGTGGTGAAATTTCAAAACCAGAGCTAAAATTACTGACACTTTGCTGGTGTTGTGTTTGTGCCAGTGTGCCAGAACACGGACTGGGCAGAGGAACAGGCACACTGAGCTTGCACTGGGCTTGCTGCAGTGGTAATGACTAATGGAGGGAGGAATGGGACAGCTATTCCTGGAATCCCTCCAGTCTGTCCTTCAAGACTGGACCTCCAGCAGTCCTTAGCCTCCAGTCAGAGCTTTCATTGCAGAAATATCTTCATCATAATGTCAATGTATTAATGCTAGTAGCACTGCAGGATTTTTGGTGTAACCAGCTCACCATCCTGTCTGACAGCAGCCAGGGAGTTGCTTAGGAAAAGGCTTTAAAATGTCCCATAAAATCCTGCTTCTACGGGCACATGGTCTTAGTTTACAGTGAGCTTAAATTTACAGACTCCTGAGGTGGATTTCGTATCCTCACCTTTATGCTTAAAGCCCCAATGGGCCCCTTGTCCATTTATTTCTCTGTTGTATTCTCAAACCTATTTTATAGCTTCAAAATCCACTGCACTCTGGGACGAGGAGTTCTGGGGTTTGTGGATAAATAGTGCAGTATTTCACGGCTTACCCATTATTTGGATTGTCTGGTTTTGCTCCAGTTAGTGTGTCTAAAGTCACACATATAGAATCATAGAACCTTAAGGTTGGAGGAGACTTCTAAGATCATCGAGTCCAACCATTAACCTGTCATTGCTGTAACCCCTAAACCCTAAACCATATCCTCCAGTGCCAGATCCAGAGGCCTTTCGAACACTTCCAGGGATGGTGACTTCACCCCCTCCCTGGGCAATATTCCAGTGCCTGAACACTCTTACAGGGAAAACAAAACATTTTACATCTAATCTGGCTCTCCCTTGTCTCAACTCATGCCTGTCCCCTCTAGTCCTCTCCCTGCAGACATGGCAGGAGAGACATCCCCCACCACTTTACAACTCCCTTCCAGGTAGTTGTAGAAAGTGAAGAGGTCACCCCTGAGCCTCTTCTCCAGGCTTAACAAACCCAATTAGCTAAGGTTACTAATCTTTGCAAAGTGTGTGTATATTTCTTGTAAATGTTGTCTCAACTCATGCCTGTCCCCTCTAGTCCTCTCCCTGCAGACATGGCAGGAGAGACATCCCCCACCACTTTACAACTCCCTTCCAGGTAGTTGTAGAAAGTGAAGAGGTCACCCCTGAGCCTCTTCTCCAGGCTTAACAAACCCAATTAGCTAAGGTTACTAATCTTTGCAAAGTGTGTGTATATTTCTTGTAAATGATTCTTTTCTTGTTTTTTAGATTCCCAGACTGTGATGAGCCATATCCTCGCCTTGTGGACCTCAATTTAGCTGGGGAGCCCACAGAAGAGGCCCCAATGGCAGTCCAGAGGGATTATGGCTTTTGGTGTCCTCGGGAGTTGAAAATAGACCCTGATCTGGGTTACTCTTTCCTGAGGGTACGAGACTGTTCCCCTCCTTGCCCAAACATGTACTTCCGGCGTGAAGAGCTCTCCTTTGCTCGCTACTTCATCGGAGTCATCTCCATCGTCTGCCTTTCTGCTACCTTGTTTACCTTCTTAACTTTCCTGATCGATGTCACAAGATTTCGCTACCCAGAGAGACCGATCATATTTTACGCTGTCTGTTACATGATGGTGTCGTTAATTTTCTTCATTGGCTTTCTGCTGGAAGACCGAGTGGCGTGTAACGCCTCCAGCCCTGCCCAGTACAAGGCCTCCACGGTGACCCAGGGCTCCCACAACAAGGCCTGCACCATGCTCTTCATGGTTCTCTATTTCTTTACCATGGCTGGCAGCGTTTGGTGGGTCATTCTTACCATCACGTGGTTCTTGGCAGCTGTGCCAAAATGGGGCAGCGAAGCGATCGAGAAGAAAGCTCTGCTCTTCCACGCCAGTGCCTGGGGCATTCCAGGAACTCTCACCATCATCCTCTTAGCCATGAATAAAATCGAAGGTGACAATATTAGCGGCGTATGTTTTGTTGGCCTCTATGATGTGGATGCATTGAGATACTTTGTCCTTGCACCTCTCTGCCTGTATGTTGTGGTTGGAGTTTCCCTCCTGCTAGCTGGCATTATCTCTCTCAATCGGGTTCGCATTGAAATTCCGTTAGAGAAAGAGAACCAGGACAAGCTAGTGAAGTTCATGATCCGGATTGGCGTGTTCAGTGTTCTGTACCTCGTGCCACTGTTGGTTGTAATTGGCTGCTATTTCTATGAGCAGGCTTACCGCGGCGTGTGGGAGACCACGTGGATCCAGGAACGCTGCAGGGAGTACCACATCCCGTGTCCCTATCAGGTGAGGAACCCAGTGTGACATATTCAGGAGACAGGATGGATGTTAAGGATATTCAGGAGCAGAAAATGGATAATGAGGGGATATGGTAAGACTAACTCGTCATCCCTAACTCCAAGTGTTGTTATTCCTAGAAGAGAAGGTTCTTGCCGTGCTCAAATTATTTGGATAATGCATTAGGCCTTCTGGCAGAAAGTGTTGGAAAATTGGAGGCTTGCATCAGCTGCTTGGTGGTTTTTTGTGGAGTTTCTGGGCTGTGTGGGACCTACACAGGGTGTAGAGATGCTATTTTAAGCCAACTTCAAGACCAGGACTTAATGAGCTTATTTTTGGTCATTATTAGAGACGTGTTAGAAGTTTTGCTCAGAAGGAATTTTGGCATTTAAACTGAAGTGTCATCAGCTTGAACACTGCTTTTTCTAGTTCTCTTTGTTCCTCTGTAGCAGTTTTGTTGCTTTGATTAGCCTGGAGGTTTTGTGCTCATTTTGCAGCAGTTTGTGTGTGTGTCAGAAATGTCTGTATAAAATCTTACTTCAAGTGTCTGCTGAAGAAAACCAGAGCTACAGCTCAGCAGGTTTGGGTTTTTTCAATAAAAATGACACTTACCTGCTCAGTTAAATTGAGTTATCACAGGAGCAGATGCCTCTAAGAGCACTCAGAGATATAACCATCCTCTGGTTTATTCACTTTTATTCTGATTCAGTTGAAAAGAAAGTATTTAAGGCCTTAATTACTTGAAGCCTACTTCTTTCTGAGCCCAAATGGCAGGTTGTTCTATTGCAGAGATATTTTCTGCAACTTGTTTTAAAGCAGCTTTATTTCCAGAAGGTTGTACAGCAAATGTCTATTAAAGAGCTGCACACAGAGGGGTATTAAAAATTAGTTTGTTGGCTCTGAAGCAGTTAAAACAGCAGCTGAATCATCAAAGCTCACATTTTAGTGCAATAAAATATCACTTAAAGGTTTGGCTTAGGCTATATAGCTTGATAATAATCCTTTTATTGCCTTTTAACCCTTTCTATTGTTTTCTCTGTTAGATTTTATTAGGGTGGGACTTTTCCCTCCCATGCAATGTGGGAGCATTTTTATGGCAGGAAATCTCTTGGTGGTGGGTGTGTGCAGTTTCATTGGCTTGACTGAGTCTTCGTTGCTGCAGGTTTTAATGTGTTAGACTGGCTGGTGCTTAAAAAAAGAGAGAGAAAAAAGGGATGTGTGGTTTTCTCTTGATTCATTCCATACACTCGCCATGTGCCAATCTAAAACTTGTGTAAAGATCTATAAGATCAAAAGGATATTGCTTCCTCTATATTGAAAAAAAGAGCTGGTTTAAACCTTCAAACTTCTGATGTCCAAGGGCTAAAATCCTGGCTAGTGGCATCATGAAAACATGGAGTAAAATGCTCCTCAAATCTCCAGCAAACCGTTAACAGAAAGGCTCAGCAGGAGTCAAAAGAACAATAATGGTTTCATTCACATCAAATTGGGTTGAAGGACCCACAGACCCCAGGGACCATTAGAAGGGTTTTTCTTTTAACCCATCCATTTATGGTTTTTTCCTTAAACTAAACATGCTTCCCTAATTAAACAATCCAGACTTACAATTGAAACAGATTTTCAAAGCTGTGAGGAAAATAATTTTATCCTTAGATCATGCTAGTAAAACATATTGTTAAATGAGGGGAAAACTTGAAGCTTTGTGGAGAGTATCACTCACTTGCTAAATAAGACCATATTTTTCCTAAGTCTTGATGTTATTTAACTTACCTTCAAATATTTGAGTATCATTTCTGAGATCAGACTATCCTAAACTAAGAGCTGGAGTTGATTCCAGAGTGCATAGAGGGTTTCCATGCAAAGCTTACCCAGGGTGGTGGGAGTTGGGCACTGTATTCCAACACCAGCAAATCTGAGGTTAAAAATTCATTAGTCCACTGAAGCATTACATCATCTTTGCCATCAGAGATGATGCCACAGTAATTCATTCTGGAAAATTGCTGATGGGGGGGTTGGAGTACGCAGCTGCTACAGCTGAGCCTCCCTGCCTCCCTCCTGCTCCATCTGGGAGAGACCGTGGGGTGAACCGTGTGCTGCAGAGTCTCCTGGT
>NW_008651172.1:36596-67985 GCF_000695815.1 Acanthisitta chloris
TGTGTTTCTTTGCCTACCTAAATACTCCCAATATTTAGGGAGTTGGTATTAGGTACCCAAATACTCCCAAATACTTTGGCTAAATGCTCCCAAAATGGAGGATGCAACAGGATACCTTTGTGCCTCCACCTTGATTTCTGGATACCTGGATGCTTCCTGGCTTGACTTGGCTATGTGTTCTCCTGGATATTTGGCAGATCTGGAGGATTTGTTGCTTTCTTTGCCACAAAGACAGGAAATCAATATCCCAGTATTCCCTCTCTCGAGGAAGTGCAGGACCTACAGGAGCTCATGTTACCTTACCTTACCTTTGGTGTCCTCCACACTAAGTTTCTGGGAGAGACTAGAAAGGGAGGAAGGGTTTTAGGAGCTGGCAGCAGCTCTCTGCCTGTGGACACATCCCTGTCCTCAGTTTTCTGTAGCATCATGGACTGCTGCAGTTCAGGCAGTGGCTTTAATCAGAAAATCCCAGAATGTTTTGGGTTGGAAGGGACCTTAAAAGCACATCTTGTTCCAACCCCTGCCATGGGCAGGGACACCTTCCACTAGCCCAGGTTGCTCCAAGCCCCATCCAACCTGGCCTTTTTATATGAATAATGGCAAATTGACTTAAGGTGTTATCACAAATAATTATTTCTGTGTTAGGAGTCTGCAGTGACTGGAGTGATCTGATCTTTCCAGTCAGTATTACTTCCCTGTGAGATATCTGCTTACAGTGGCCTAAAAATGTCTTAACCCATCCACCTCCCATTTCACCGAGGTTGGAACATTTGTCTTCTTCTGGACAGGGAAACAGTGCCTTTGGGATCTGCTTTCAGCACAGTAATATTCAAGTGAGGAGCAGAATTTTCTGTTGATATCCTACTTTTCTCTCAGTGCCTTACAAAATGAATTCATGCATGGCCTCAAAAATGGATTACAGTTGTTGTGCACAAGGGGTTCATGTAATATTTTTTAATGAGAGCATAGGATAATTTTGCATCATGATAACATCACAGAATGGCCTGAGTTGGAAGGAACCTTAAAGCTCATTTCATCCCACGCTTGCCATGGGCAGGGACACCTCCCACCAGCCCAAGTTACTCCAAGCCCCATCCAACCTGGCCTGGAACACTTCCAGGGATGGAGCAGCCACAGCTGCTCTGGGCAACCTGTGCCAGTGCCTCACCACCCGCACAGGGGAACAATTCCTTCCCAATATCCCATCTATCCCTGCTCTATGGCAGTGGGAAGCCATTCCCCCTTATCCTGTCCCTCCAGGCTCTTGTCCCTTTGCGTCTTTCTTTTTGGCTCCCCTCAGAAAAAAAAGAGAAAAAAGTAGGGAAGTGGACACCATGCAGTCATACAATAATCATACTAATCATCTCTTTTGCTAAGGTTGAAAATACATGTTTACTTCTCCTCCTCCTAATTCTAACACTGGTGGTTCTACCAGTGTCATCTCATCGTTCACAGGGCAGAGTCTGGGGACAGAGACCTGGATTGTTGTGGCATTGGGGAAATGATTCCACATGCTCCTATTGCTGTTCGGTGTAACCATTGTTGTCATAATCATCATCATCATTTCTCTAATAATTTTACCACTCTTATCAAGTTCTTGGTACTGGTGTGGCTTGTTAGTCTGCAGTCCTGACCCAATGGTCAGTTGACAAAGTTTGTCTCTTTCCTCTTTTACTTTGCAATTTCTGCTTGGATGTTGGTGGAACCTGTCATCCTGTAGGGACTAAATGAGATGAAGTGATGCACTGAGATCAAATTTTGACCAGCCACTTTCCAGAAACACAGAATCACTCAGGTTGAAGGGGAGGTTTAGGTTGGCTATTAGGAAAAGGCTCTTCCCCCAGAGGGTGTTTGGGCACTGGAACAGCTCCCCAGGGCAGTGGTCACGGCCCCAAAGCTGACAGAGCTCAAGGAGCATTTGGACAATGCTCTCATGCACGTGGTGGGATTCTGGGGGTGTCCTGTGCAGGGCCTGGAGTTTGATGATCCTTGTGGGTCCCTTCCATTCCATCTTATTCTGTGGTTCTGTGATTCCATGATCTCTGGACACCATCTAGTCCAACCCCCTGCTCAAGCAGGGTCAGCCCAGACCACGTCCACTCAGGTTTTGAATTCCTATTGCCATAAAAGCTGTGAGTTGCTTTCTATCAGCCATCTGACCTCAGAAGGAAGGGGGAAAGTAGAGTAAAAGGGAAAAAAATGTTAGAAGTGCATTTAGCTGCGTTCTGTGATTCCATGATCTCTGGACACCATCTAGTCCAACCCCCTGCTCAAGCAGGGTCAGCCCAGACCACGTCCACTCAGGTTTTGAATTCCTATTGCCATAAAAGCTGTGAGTTGCTTTCTATCAGCCATCTGACCTCAGAAGGAAGGGGGAAAGTAGAGTAAAAGGGAAAAAAATGTTAGAAGTGCATTTAGCTGCTGTTCCATATTCTTGTCCTGCAGGCACCACAGTTCCTTACAAGGAGAGTGTCAGAGTTTTATTCCTCATGGAAATGACAAAGGCAGTCAAAGTGGGCCACAATGACCTGCTCCAGTCTGTAAATAGGTCTCAAAACTGGGATGAATTTGGTTCAAAAGTGGAATAGATACTTAGCAAAGTTTGTCCCCAAAGCTGGTTGTCATGTACTGTTCTCTTATGAAAACTAGGAGAGTTCAAATGGTAAAAAAAATCAGATTTCCTGCAAAGTAAAGTAACTTCTGTGTTAAGATTCAATTCTCTTAAATCCAAAGAGCAATAGATTCTCCCAGTTTCCATGAATGCTGCAGGGCCAGGCTGGATGTGCTGCTGGGAGAGACATCTCATTTAGATACTAGAGTGTAAAACAGAAAAATAAGCTATTTCCAAGTCATTTTTAATGGGAGTCCTTGAGAAATGGAGCTGAGCAGCAGGAACTAATTATCTCTGCTTGTGATCTAGTATTGTCATTGGCCTACTCCTGCATTCAAAGGCCTCAGTGCTGACTTGCTGAGAATGAGGGTGGTGCTCTGGTTTGTCCCTTCCATGTTATTTAGAGGAATGGAGGCAGATGTGGATAACACGTGTGATTTGCTGTTGATGGGGAAGGCCTGACAGCAGGGTGAGTGTAGAACAAATTCAAACTCCTATTTTCTGTCAGAAACTCTTTTATTCTCCATTAGAAAGTTGGTTTTGTTCTGGATGCTGAATATCTATCCAGAGAGCAGCATTGATTGACCTGATGTCTGCTGCTTCCATCTGAGCCATCCCAGCCTCCTCTTCTTGTGGAAGCAGAGAAATGGGAATTTCTGTAGTGACTCACTGGACAGTGAGATCATCACAGAATCATAGGATCCCTGACTGGTTTGGGTGGGAAGGGACCTTAAAGCTCATTCCATTGCACCACTGCCATGGGCAGGGACACCTCCCACCAGCCCAGGCTGCTCCAAGCCCCATCCAACCTGGCCTGGAACACTCCCAGGGATAGGGCATGAAATGTCCCTGACTTGTTTCATTATCTGTTTCACATTTGTTCTTACTGGATATTTTGATGTTAGGATTTTTGCTACAAAATTCTGGGGCCAATTTTGCGGGGAAGGTCAGGAGAGGTTTTGAGTTTTTGCAGTCAGTCCCCTTCAAAAGTCAGAATGAGCCTCAACACCTTTTACACTCACTCTCTAGATCCTGACCAGTCTTGGCATGGATCTTTCTAGTCCTTTCAGAAAGGAAATGTGGGAACAAAGTTTTTGCTCCTTTTTGAGGAAGAGTCATAAATAAGCACCTAAGATGGCAGTACCTGGAATTTGGGAATCCCATGGACAGATCATTTTGCTTTGCTCAGCATTGTATCAACATGCCTCAGCTACTGATGGCGAAGACTTTTTCTGCAGGAACGATGAGCACAACCCAATCTTTTTCAAAAGTAATTTTAACTAAGTTCTTTGAAGTAGTTCCTGTTCTTATCTCTAAATCTTTTCTGTTTTCCTTCTGATCTTCGCTTGAAAAAAATGAAAACTGCCTTGGTGTTTTTAAGAACTTAATTATTCCAAGTGATGCTATAAGGTGATGTAACAGTTAATATCATTTCTGTCAGCAAGAAAAATAGAGTCAGTCCAGCCCATTTTTTTTGCTCTCCACGCTATGTCATTCCAAGTGGAGGCTCCAGCCTTGCTGTGCAATAAAGTCAAGTGGGATTTTATTGGAGATGGGAGTTCTCACCCACTCACTCCTGTTTGTGGCTGGAGAAGAGAGGATGGATCGTGGTTGCCTGAGGTACCAGAGAGGTGAACAGAAGGAATGTTTTGTTAGTGGCACCTCTTGTGTGTCAGTGCAGGGAGATGGATCCAGTGCAGGCACAAAGGCAAATGAAGTACACACTTGCTAATATATTGCTGTTAATGTTGCTTTAATGCATTATTTGACAACATTGGATAAAGGGATTTTAACACTGGGATTAAGCTCTGTTGCCTGCCAATAATTTTGCCTTAAGAATTTGTCGGTTTTATTGTTTCTCACTCTCACAAATTCATTTTTTCCTCTAATTATGGATAGTATTTTTTTTACTGCAAATTTTTAAGATCATTTTAGATGTGGTTTCCCTGCCCATGGCAGGGAGTTGGAACTAGGTGGTCTTTAAGTTCCCTTCCAAACCTGACCCATGCTGTGATTCTATGATTCTGTGTCTCAAAATTAACATGATAAAAATCTCTTCCTTTCAGACTGATTTGGGTCACTAACATCTCTAAATTGCTTAGTTTTGTGTCCTTTTCAAAGGCTGTCCATGTAACAGGGATAGAGGTAACATTTCCAAGTGTGTTTCATTCCTCCTTGGCATGGCTTTATCCTTCCTTTGCCTTCTGCCCAGTGGCCTGAACAAAGCCCTCAGGTTCCAGGGAGCGCAGACAACACTCAGCCACCATGCAGAGCTGTGTGAGCACAGGGAAGCTTTCCCCTGAGCAGGTGCCAGCTGAAAAGTGACCACAGAGATAAAGTACTGACAGGCTGAGAGCCAAGAGTCTGGGAGTGTTCAGTCATCTGCTCTGCTGCTGCTTCACTCTGCTGAGTATTGTATCTCCTAGTGCTAATTTTAAGTAAAATGGGGCTAAAACGAGACACTGAGACAAGCTGCTCTAAGTTCCAGCTCAGCTGAGTCACTCTTCATTTCTCCTGCCCAAAAAATGAGAAGAAAACCAAAGAAAATAGCCTTATTTAATTGATATTCTGTTTATATAGTACTTTCCCCCTCAAAATTCTTAACAGACATTTGAGTTTACTCTATAGAGATTTGAAATTTTGTGATGGCCAAGTTGACTTCCATGTGCTTAAGCAACGCTCCCATCTCAGGCTGCCTTTTCCCATGGGTGAAGTGTTGCCCTGGTTGACACAGGCGTTATTTTCATGCCCAAGTGCTTTAGAACAATCACACACATGGACTGAAGAGGAGAAAGGATGAGGCTGACAAACATCTCACCGAAAACTGTGGCAAGGAGCAATTACTGACACGTAGAGCCCGTGGCTTTGAGGTGCTGCCGCAGCTCCATTTTTATATGGAATTTTCAATTTTCCCCCCCATTTTTTCCCCATTTTCTCCACTAATCAAGGGGGTTGCCACTATCTTTTTTAATCCAACGTGTCTCAGGTGTTTTGCCATCTGTGGGGCTTCAGAAACGCGCGGGGGAGTGCCCTGAGCTGGATGGAGAAAAGAGGCTTTGTTAGGAAGTGTCTCGGCATCATTCGTGTGTGGCACAGGCATAAAGAGGATATATTTGGGGATGTCTATAAATCTGGGTTTCTCCTCCCCCTTCTTTTTCATTAGTTATTGTTTAGAATTCCTCTTAGAAGAGGTAATGGATTTGCTTAAATCTGCCCTAAGGAGCTGCTTCTTGTTGGATGTAATTATTCTGTCCCAAAGAAAAAAAAAAAACACAACAAAGGTTGAGATCAAACTAGATTTTCCATATTGCTGTTTCATTGGGAGAGACAGAACAAATCCAAATTAAGAGTTAGGCTTCCATCAAAACTAAAAGTAACATCAGCTCAGAACAAATAAATCAGGGAATTACAGTTTCCTAGCAATGGTTCCATTAATTTCTTCTGGTTTAGATGGTTAGGAAAAAGAATTTATTCAAGGAAAATAAAATGCTGAAGTTAATTTCTTAGAATTCTCCTGTTCTGCATTAGAAATATCATTCCAGTCCCCTCCTCACACATCCAGGACTGGATAAATCCTGCATGGGATGTTGTGTGTTCTCTTATCTCTCCTTGGCACATATGCAACTTCCAGTCAATTAACACAGGGAGTGAAAGCAATCATTGCATGCACATGACTCATTGCTGGCTGGATTTTAATTGGATCGACTGAGCCAGAGCCAAAGGGAAATGTTGATTTCTCAACCCTTCTCCTCAGACAGGTTGATTTGTACTTGGGCACAACATGACTGCTCAAGGTCAGTTCTTTTCTTCTTCTTTCTAGTCAGGATTTTACTGAGGGTGACTTGCCAAAGGAGCTCAGATCCTGCTAGTTTTGAGTTCTCATTTTCATTCCAGGCTTTCTAGAACAGCCTTGAATTCTGGTTGGTAAGGAAACTTTTCCCACTGACTCTTCAATCATGATTAAAACAGCACCAAGAACAAAGTGAGGAGCTCTGGTTCCTTTGGTTGTGAAGCACCAGTTGCTCTTGACTGTCAGAACGGAATGTTGCAAGACATGTGACAGGAAATCTGTCACCTGAAAACAGATTTAGCTTTTTATCTTAATAAATCAAATTGTTTATTATTTCCATTTGATTCTGACTCTTCCACCGGGTTTCAGAGTTGGGTTGGGATGCTGCACAGTCACATCAAAATAGCTGCAGATCAGGTGGCCTAGAGAAACTTTTCTGGGGTGTTGACTGTAAGTCTCAGCCAAAATCTCAGCAAATGCTGAACTTCCATGTTTGTAAGTCCAAATATTCCACATCCAGATGAGTTTCAGTGGCTTTTGTTGCTCTCTGTAGCATTCCTTGGCTATTGAATGACTTGTTCTGTCAGTGCAGAAACACCAGGTACAGGAATTTCAGGCATACTGCACTCCTGTGTATTTATTCCCAGTGATCCCAGAGTTTCATCATAGAATCACAGAATCAACCAGGTTGGAAAAGACCCCCAAGATCATTGAGTCCAACCCTACCGTGGTTACTAGACCATGGCACTAAGTGCCACATGCAGTCTCATCTCGTAGACCTCCAGGGACAGTGAATCCACCACCTCATGATTTTCAACAAAGTTTGAAACCTTCAGCCCTGGAAGGGTCCTGAGGTTTGAATGTCATTGAGTCAGGACTGACCAGCTCTGATAGCTACAGCTTTTCCCCTGAAAGCTTTGGCTTTTGAGGAATTTCTGATTCCAGTGACTGTTTCTGTAGTGCCACCAGACGTAACACGAGCAGCCAGTTCCCACTGGGAGTGTTTGGAGAGGTTTGCTTGGTGGTGTAACATGAGGCAGTTCACAGCACAGCCTGTAAATACACAAACAGACAGATGTTTACTCTCTCACTTTATTTCTAGGCCTGAAGTCAGTAGATTAAGTAAGGACTCTACTTAAAAAATGACAGCTCTGTTCTACATGCAGCACACTGAGATGCATGAACCAAGCTCACCTCTAAGACTGGTAACAGATATATTTTTAGTTGTGTTTTGTTTAAGTACTTTTATCTTTTTAATATGGTTTCTTTATAATCTTTAATGCTGAATTAGGTTCAAATACCTGTTCTGCTCACAAACCCAACCAAGTGCCTGTTTGCACCGTGGAAGTGCCAAAGTATGAACACAGAACTGATAAGCAGATCATCAGATGATGAGTATCAGAGCTGATAAGCACTATCAGAACTGGTGAGCTGTGTCATCTTCCAGGGTGGAGAACATTCCCAGACCAGAGTTCTGTGTTGCCCAGCCTATGTTACTCCTCATGTTTGAAATGTGGGACTTGTCTTTCAAAAACTGTGTTATTGTGTAGGTTTAACAGCTCAACTTCAATGTATGACAGTGCCTCTGTCTCTCCTCCTGAGGCAGTTCTGTCAGAGGGAACTGAGAGGAGTTTTAAGTAGAAATAGGCCATAAATAACTTTGTATATAAGTGTATTATCCCCTTGTATTTATTTGAGAGTGGCTGAGGGTGGAAGGGACCTTTGGAGATCATCTAGTCAATCCCCTGATGGCTCATAGCTGAGTTGTGAGTATTTCCATGGATGGAGACTCCACAGCCTCTCTTGGCAACCTTTTCCCCTGCTCCATCACCTTACAGGGTTACAGTATTACACTCTAAAATTTTCTTGATGCAGTAACCCTGACACCAAGTTATTTTTCAAAGATTCAGTTGAATAACAATGAAAATTACCATTCATACTAATCTATTTACATCCTAACTTTAGCCTAACGAACATAACTTTTCTGTCTGTGGAAAAAAAGAAATGATTTATAAATACCACATTGCTAAAATGTTTAGGGATGAAGCTTTTAGTTTCATCCCTAACTTCTATACTTCTCCTTTAAGCTATGGTTTAGCCATTAATTGCATCTTTACAATATGACACTGATGGTTTTCTTATGGCTTCTTCTCCAGTGATTTCACAGTTCTTTGATGCCAAGTGTGGGAGTTCCTTAATGGAGATATATTTCCAGTAAGGTGCTAAATTCTGTCTTGTAAGAATTGAATCAATTCAAGAAAGAATATCTACTACCAAAAAAGATATTCAGGCTGCAAAGACTTTAGTCCAAGTACGTTTTTAGCTATCAGGTTGGCAGAAATCAGATTGTTGATTCATTAGGAGTGCTTTTTTTCCCTGATTTATTGTTTGATTCCCAATGAAGTGCTAATATCTGAAGAAAACAAATTCCTGTTTTTTCTGGATGGCATCAAGGAGCTTCCAACCTCTCTGGCCATGGGGCAAATCTGCCAAATGCAGCCCACTGCAGTGACCCCTCAGGGTCCCAGATTTGATGGATTGACCCATAATAACTGGTAAGTAATTTGCCTCTTACCTCAGACAGCTCATCCAAAAGGGCTTATCTGGAAGAGAGGCTGAAGTGGTCGAATGTGAGGAATATGTTGAAGGATTGTGACATGGTTCTTTCATTCTTTTATAGAGGACATAGTCTCAGGCAGCATCAGGGGAGGTTTAGGTTGGACATTAAGAGGAATTACTTCCCCGATTGGCATTGGAATTGCTTCCCAGGGAGGTGGTGGAGTCACTATCCCTGGAGGTGTTTAAGGAAAGACTGGACACAACACTTAGGGCTCTGGTCTGGTTGACATGGTGGTGTTAGGTCATAGGTTGGACTTGCTGATCTCAGAGGATTTTCCAGCCTAAGTGATTCTGTGATTGCAGTGAGAAGAGGAAGTGATCTTGGGGCAAACAGCTTTGTGGAGGGTGGGGACTGGTTTGCTTTTCTCTCTCTGCAGGGGACACCTCACTTCAGCTCATACCTGTGCACAGAGGGTGGACAGAGGGTCCAAGTCTTTCATGGATAGTGCACTAAGGTGGACTTGCCTCTCCCTTGCTTCATGCCCAGCTGTGAGACCAGTGAGACCCGTTCCTCACGCTGGTAAAGCAGCAGGCAGGTACTTGGACAACCTCCCAGATGACAAACATGGCTGGCACTTAACAAATGAGTGAGTGGCTGAGATTGAATGCTGCTTCTGCTGCCAGATACAGCCACGAACCACCAGATGTCCTTGATCCCGCAGAGATTCAACTTCCCCTGATAAGCAGAGTGTTCTCTCAGCAGGAGTCTCCTGAAGCTGCAGAATCAACCTGTGCTGAGGTTGCTGTGAGATACCTGTAAGATGAACTGTCTCCTGCATTCCCAACCGAGGAAGGCCAGCGTGGTGCTTGCTGGGGACTGTGACTAATGCCGGGCCTGGAGGGCAGGAGCATCAGAGGAGTTATTAGACTTAGAACATGAGTCAAGACCTTTTCAGTTCTCCTCTGGGATCCCTTTTCAGGAAGGAGATGGATGAGGAGACCCTTGTGAGAGGCCACTCTGCTGTGTTGGTCATTATTCAGGCTATTTTTCCAGTTGATTATTAGATTCCAGCATGTTCTGCCATCACAGTGTGGACAAGAGATGACTCCTGCTGGAGCCAGTATGGTTCTTCCCTGAATTAATTTCACTCCCATACCTTTCTTTCCCATAACATGCCACAGGAACTCAAAATATTTTCCTAAAATATAATTAATTGCCTTTTAAATGTGCTGTAGAGGCAGTTTTTGCAAGGATATAATTTTTAGGCACTTACACAGTTAAAATTCTTGGGGAAAAGTGAATTTTAGATGAGGTGAAATGTATTTTAGATGTATTTTAGATGAGTTTGGCATGGTGAGGTAGATCTGCAGTGCGTGAGCTAACACAATTTCTGTGGTGAATAAGTTTCCTCCAGAATAGCTGTTTCCTATTGAGGGAATTTTATTTACTAATCAATAATTTCTTATTATATAATTTAAAATTACCAATCCAGGATAATTTTATAAACTTCTTACTTTTTAGATTAGGTTAGATTTGAAGCTGTCACTGGCCCAAGTCTTGCATCATAGCCAGAATGGTGCCATGGATTTGCTTGTTGGATAAGAGCAAAGCAAACAAGACTTTAATAATCACTTCTTTTACAGCTACAAATCCTACTACATTTTTCTGGGAAACAAACTGTGAGTGTAATTGTAAGTCTCAAAGCAATGATATTGATGGAACTGGTTATGAAATGAGGACTGTTAGATTCCCTTTTGTCTTCTTTCCTCCACTTTTCCCATTTTCAGCAAAAGGATGGGTTAATTTGAATTTCATTGCTTTTTATCCTCAGGGAAATATCAGATGATCAGTGTTATTGCAGACCTGTGCCCCAGAGGAGGGAGACAGGTGCTGTGTTTGAGCTTTCACCACACATATGCAGAGAGCTCATTAATGTGTGGTTTCACACATTTCAGTGGGAAGAAGAGGCCACTGGTCTTTTTGTGATTGATCATTTTGGGGGCAGGAGGGGAAAATCCTCAGGAATTAGTTATATAAGCATTTAAATGAACACAGTGCCTACAAAGCAGTGTTGTTTCTCCCTGGAGGAATGTGGAAATTGATGGTTTTAACCTCCTTTCTGAACACCTGCTGCTGTGCTCTGGGGGGAGCGATGCCTCCAGACCAAGAGCTGTTTGGATTCGCTGAGGAAAACACCTTTCTGCTGGATGCTCTGTAGCCACCCAGCAGTGGAGAGGAAAAATGGGTTACAGCAATCCCTCTGTCACCTCTGTGATCATTGTAGCTAACAGAACCTGTTTGCTGGTGAAGCCTCAGCGCTCGCACACCCGCGTGTGTGTCTGAGAGCACCGATGGGGTGTGGAGCTCACGGCCCAAAACCTGTGACTGCTCCTCAATGCCTATTGTGTGTTGTTAGCTGGAGATGTATATTAGGGAGAAATTCTTGGCTGTGAGGGTGGTGAGGCACTGGCACAGGTTGCCCAGAGCAGCTGTGGCTGCTCCATCCCTGGGAGTGTTCCAGGCCAGGTTGGATGGGGCTTGGAGCAAGCTGGGATGGGGGGAGGTGTCCCTGCCCGTGGCAGGGGGTGGAACCCAGTTAAGGTCCCTTCCAACCCAAACCATTCTATGATTCTATGAAATCTCTCAAGTTCTCATGTTGCTGGAGCCCCTTTTGTATCTCCAGGAGAGCAGTTGGGTATGAAGGAAAAAGGAGAATCACCACCAGTGTTATCTTTCCTCTAGCAGAGGTTCTCATCCCAGAGGACACGGCCCCAGCTGCTTCTGCTCCCTGTGGCCTTGACACTGTCTGCCCTCATGGAGAGGCAGCTCCTGGTGTTCAGAGCAGACCAGAGTGCTTGTAGAACAGGTTTTTATCTAGAAAGAAAGGTATTATCACAGTTTTTGAGGTCCAAAGGAGATCTGTCTCTGTATTTGAGCTTGCCAGTGTGTAAGAGGCATTTTGAAAGCCTTTGGTCCATGCTAATGAGGGGAGAGCAGAGGTTCAGAGAAGGGTCTGGTGATGGTGCCAAGTGGGAAACAGAAGAAATGAAGGAATTAAATTCCTCAGTGGATGGTCACAGTTACTGGTTCAGCTGATAATGGGAGTGCAGACTGCAGTAGTGGGCTTAAGAGAGTTTTTCCCCCTCATTGGCTGCATCTGCACTGGAACTCAATCTCTAAAATTAAGGGATCACTGCTCTAATGGGATTCAGGTGTCTCCATCTGTGCCAGAAAAGTGATAGTTTTATCTTACAGCCGAAACATGGTTCAGTATTTTTAGATGTTCACCGGGAATTTTACGGGTGTTTCACAACTTAGATTTCTTGCAGAACAGAACTGAAAGGTGAAGCTGATGCTCCTACAGAGCTGATTTCAAGGGAAGTGTTTGTCAGGTGTGATCTGTGGTTAGAGTTGAAGCCCTCAACCAGTCAGCTGAGGTGAGCTGAGGGTGCTGCAGTGCCACAGGGTGTTTTGGGGTCCAGAACTCCTTCAGATCCCTACCTTGAAAGCAGAATATCTCAAACTGCTTCGGTGTGTAAACCCCTGGGGGAAAGCACGGGACAGTCCCACATCTCTGCAGAGAGGACAGAGTGATGTGATGTGTTACCACATGAAAATTATTGCAGCACATCAATAAATTGCTGTAACCCAAAAATGGAACAAAGAATGCCTTCAGCACAGCTTGCTAAAATACTCCTGAAAGCTTTAGCTGCAGCTTCAGAAGGCACATTCCATGTACTTATCAGAGCACAAGCAATAATGGACTGAATTTCTTCACAGAATGGTTTGGAGGAGATTGGAAGCTCATCTTGTTCCAACCCCCTGCCATGGGCAGGGACACCTCAGGCTCTTTGTGCTACTGAGAATGTGCTCTTTTGTATTTAACAGTCTTTCTCCTGAGTACATTCCAACATAATAACTATTAGCAGTGCTTTCCTCGCATTGTAATCCTAGAAATGATGAGGAAATTCTGCAGGAAGAGCTCACATTAGTGATTTTTGCCTTCCCATGGCAGGTGGGTTGGAATGAGATGAGCTTTAAGGTACTTCCAACCCAAACCATCCTGTCATTCTACTCCTTGTTATTGCAGTATTTGTTACAGGTAGTTATATGGAGCTCAGCACAAGTCAGCAGCTGTGGAAAGTTTCATAGAAAAGAGTTTGAAACACATTTTAAATCCTCAGTAACTGCATTTCAGTTCCTTTCAGTCATGTCAGTGGTTCAGCATTTGGGGAGTTTCTTAAATACACTTCAGTAGTTTATTTAGTTACCTGGGAGGGATACAAACCTAATTAGTGCTTTTAAAAGCTGCATTTAAACTCAAACCTGTTTGCTTATATCCTGAATTTTCAAAAGCAGAGATGGAAAGTGCATTGAGTGACCTTGTTCCATAGGCATGGACAGCACCAGAGACAGCACCAGTGTCTCATCTGTGGATTATTCCCTGCAGCAGCTCTCTCCAAGAAGACACATAGAAACTGGGGTCTTGCCCAGCTTCCACTGTCATCTTCAAAGGTGGTACCACACATGGTTTGAAAGGAGTCTGGAATTTCGTGGAGTGTTTGTGGCTGCTCTTTTAGTCATTCAACCAAGATGAGTTGTAGACATCAAGTGTCCCAGCAGCAGGTTTTTGTCTAAGCACTCCCCTCAAAAAAAACATCAAGATCTTACGTGTTGGAGTTGGATACTTCTGGAAAAGATTGAGTTGTGCACAATGAATTTGTCAGGCGAAGGAAGAGCAGGTGACATTGCTGTTGATGCAGGTGAATATATCTAACCCCGTTCAAATCTACAATGCTTCACTGCTCTAAGTTGTGGCTTTGACTCTTCCAAAACAGCCAGGCAGTACAGAAGTGAAAATCTCCTGGATGTAAGCTTTGAGGGTGAGCACAAGTGAGTTTTTGTGTAGTTTTATTGCTTTTAAAAGCTGTACAACCTGTTCTGTGTCCCACTGACAGAAAGTGGCAGCGTTTCAGGTCAGAGGTACCCAAGTGCTGTGCTCAGGGAAACAGGCTCAGACACCTGTGTTTCCCATTCTGTAAGCCTGGAAGAGTCATTCCAAGTTTTATTTTCATTTGTTAATTACCCCAAATGTCTCCTATCCGTGGATATATGTTGGTTCAAACAGGTGCAGACACTTAGTATTAATGGGAGTTTAATATGTGTTACTACTTGAATTGCTTTGTGCAAAGAGGCTTAATTTCAAGAAAGACATGTAATGATGTTTAATAACTTGCTTTGGCAAAGAGCAAGATATTCTTCCTTTCACCTGAAACATTTGTTGAATGTATTTATTTTCATTTTTGCTAGGATTTATAGCTCCCAGCATGGATATGTTGAGCCTGAAGTTTTGATATCAAGTGATTTACTGCAATATCTTCATGGAAGTAATAGATGAGCAACTGAGAGCTTTAGTGCTGGAACTGGTGGTTCATTCTTAATGCAAAAATCAAAATTAAATTCCCTTCAGGTACTAGTTCTGCCAGGGGAGACTTGGCTCAGTGGACAAACATTATATGGAAATAGAAAAAAGTACCTGAATGTTCCCTTCATTAAGAAACAATGAATTTCACCACTTACTCCACTTGATGCCACATAAGCACATTATGAACTAACAAGGTTAATTTTTGAGAGCTTCGTTTTGTTGGGGAATTTTTGTTTGGGTAATTGCTAGGGGTTTTTTTCCCTAATTTTTTCTTGTTTGACTACAAAACCACCCAGAAAACCCTCAGACGACTCCTGCCTTGGTTAATTGGTTGCAAGTGTAGGAAGGTCCATAGTGTGGTCAAAGACCTGTCAGTGTTGGTTTTCCTGAGGCAGAGGTGGATGGAGAGTGTGCTAAGCTGTGCTGAGGAAATAATGACATGGGGAGAGCCTTGATCCCACTTCATACAAAGATGAACTCTGAGAAACATCTTCTAATAATGCTCATTGTGTTTCTACACTTGTTTGAAAGATGAGCCTCAGACCATTACCTCAGACCAGTAGTGATGGTGCTGAATTCCTGCCATGTTGAGCCTGCCACAGTCACACTCTGTGTGTGGGCAACACACTTAAATTCTCATTTTCCATGTACTAAGTATTCCAGTCTCACTCTTACCTTACAGAGCGACGTTCCCTTGCTTGGAACAGCTTGTTTGGTGTTGTGTTGTGTTCTGAGCAGGCTGGTGGGCAGCCAGGTCACTTCCTTAGGTATAATGGAATTTACCAGCTGTGTCACCATCTGTCCCAAAGCCATTGCTGCAGGTGACTCCTTGTTGGAAGGAGACCTGATTTCATGAGCATCTCCCCGTGATTAAACAGCCCCAAACCTTCCTGCCATACTAATCCTTGGGCCATCTGTAGGTCGCTCTTATCCTATTATGCACTGACTTTATTTCTGTTGGGTTCAGGGTAATTTAACAGAAGATTAATTGAATTTCCACCTGTTTAAACATCTTTCCCAGCCTCAGTATTACACGTCCTGGAGTCATTGTACTGTCAATGTCTCATGAAATGAGACAGTCACTGGCATATACCCCTCACATGTCAGGTTCCTCTTCCGCCTCACATCCTCCGCTTTGAGTCCTCTTGGGAAAAAGAGTTGTCTGTTCTGGATCCACTCTGGTTAAAGACCAAGCAGTCTCAAGCTGCAGGGTCTCCTTCCCTCCAAGTTGCTTCAAGCCCCATTCAACCTGGCCTTGCCAGGGATGGAGCAGCTACAGCTTCTCTGGACTACCTGTGCCAGTGCCTCACCACCCTCACAGGGAAGAATTTCTTCCTAATACTCCATCTAACCCATCCTCAGTCAGTGGGAAGCCATTCCCTGTGTCCTGTCCCTCCAGGCCCTTGTCCAAAGTCCCTCTGCACCTATCCTGTAGGCTGTCTTCAGGCATTGGAAGGGCACAATTAGGTTACCCAGGAGCTTTCTCTTCTCCAGGCTGAACCAGCTCTCAGCCTTGGCTGGAATTCTGTGGTCACAGTGTAAGTGATGGTGTCACACAAATGCTTAGAGAGGACTAAGTTACACCAGCATAAGTTCATTACTTTGCTCTGCAGCCTGGTGGTATCTTTCAGGCTTGCACTTGAAGTTCTCTGTCCTCAAAGGTTCAGTTTTTGAGGAGGGTTATGCATTCAAGGAAGCCCTTGGATGTCTGTTTGTTTCACAACTACCCTACAGACCTTCCTGGAAAAAATATCTTTGTGTCTTCTCTGCGTCTTTTCCAAACAAACCCTTCATGTATCAAAATGTTTGCACAAATAGACCTCCTGAGTGTTTTCAGTTGATCTCCTGAAGCAGTGGGGTTTTGCTGGGTTGATAAGCATCAGGCAGTTGCACCTTGTTGGCGCCTCAGATTCCCGAGGGAGGGAGACAGGGTACAACCCTCCACTGAAGGCTAAGGAATAAAGGATCAGCGTTGAACATCTATGAAGCATTTCACAGGGATTTTTCCCAGCAGTAACCGTAACACCTGGTCCTATATAGGTTAATTCCATCAAAGAAATGAGTCTTTATGATTTGTAGACTAGAAAATATTTCACAATTATTCAGGGCACAGACAAAAGACCAGAAATACACATAAAGGCCAAGACCTCACAGCAGTTGGACCTTTTGTTTCGCTCAGTGCTGGGCTACGCAACGCGCTCGGTCATGCTCCGTGGAGCCACGGGACAAAGGAACCCTGATGATATTTACTTTGGCTCGAGGCAGGGAGAGTTGATTTAAATGTGTTAATAAACGGAGTAGTGAACTACGATGGGTTTAGAATCTTCTTTTCTCCTTTTTTGTCTCTCCAGGTCACCCAGATGAGTCGTCCAGATTTGATTCTCTTCCTCATGAAGTATCTCATGGCCCTGGTCGTTGGGATACCCTCTGTCTTCTGGGTTGGAAGCAAAAAGACCTGTTTCGAGTGGGCCAGCTTCTTCCATGGGCGCAGGAAAAAAGAGTGCGTATGGATACCTGACAGAAACTGCTGAGCACTGGCAAAGCATCTCTTCCCTTGTAGTCCTGGAAGAGTATTTTGGTTGGCTTTTCATGGAGGCAAAGATAGGAATAGATAAGGGGCAGTTTTCTTAGAAACCTTTGACTATTCAAAAGGTGCAAGGAAGGACAAGACAAGCAATAGCTAAAAAAAAAGCCCTGAAAATGCTTTATTTTTCAATGATGATTCTTTGGTCTCAGAATCAAACCTCCATGGCTCCATCTGCCTTCAAAGACTTTCTCTCTCCTTTTAATCTTCCTCATGCATTAGCACCAAGGTGCAGTTTGAGGAAGTGACAACAAGAATATCTTGGAGCTTCTGTAAAGCTGAAATTAATTTAGGCTAAGGCATGGCATAAATTTAGAGACAACCTGCATGACGTTGTAGCCATGAGGAACTATTTTCATAATAAATACTGTCTTTTAAGTAGATGTTTTAAAATAGATCCACAAAGACAGAAGCCTTTCGGTGACTTCTCCATGACTTTGACTCGTCCATGCTTAGCAGAGCCCAGAGCTCTGGAGTCACATTCCTCTATTTTCCTTAGAGCAGTAAGAGGCAGAGCCAGTACAAACCTCCCTCCTTAGGGAGCCTGTGATCCTCTGTGAGCAAGAAAATTGGGAGGAGGAGCTGGCAGGAAAGGGAACATGAAAGAACAGCATAGAGAATGAGGGGGGAGAAAAAGGCCTCCACAAAAAAGGGATTAAAGAAAAAAAAAGAGAGGAATGTAGGGGATGTGCTGCACCTCCTTTCATCACGTTGTGGTTGAGTGGTCAAGTGTGCGACAGGAACCACATGGCTGAGGCTGCAGGGCACTGCCTGTGCATCCTTGTGTATGGTGTTTCACCAGGTGTCCTCCTGCTGCCAGTCCTAACCCAGAGTCTGAATGCTCTTTTGAGTGAGGAGGTGGATTCCTGTGTTCCCTGAGAGGCAGTTCCCTGGGGAATCTGAGGGTTTCTCTTGTGACAGTATACACTAGACTAGCACCATAAGCAGATCCTGCGATCATTCCGCGTGTCCAGGCTGGAGGGTCACGTACAGGGAGTGGGAAAGATTCAAGAATATGAACTTTGCTAAAATAGCCAAACATAGAAGTGCTTCAAAATGAGGCAGATAGGGACATTATAATGTAAATAGATGATCTTACCTGCCAAGCTGTGCTGTTTTCAGTTCTGTTTGTAAGACAGCAGTGTTACAGCACTGTGACCACTTCTATACCAAAACCCAGGTTGGATAAGGCCTCGAGCAACCTGGTCTAGTGGGAGGTGTCCCTGCCCATGGCAGGGGCTTGGAAGTAGATGATCTTTAAGGTCTCTTCCAACCACTTAACATTTTATGATTCTATGATCCCACAGTAATTAATGTTAATTGTTCGAACTGCTTGTCTTGCTCAGAGTTGTAAATGAGAGTCGCCAAGTGCTGCAGGAACCAGACTTTGCTCAGTCTCTGCTGAGGGACCCCAATACTCCCATCATCCGAAAGTCCAGAGGCACTTCCACCCAGGGCACGTCCACTCACGCCTCCTCCACCCAGCTGGCAATGATGGATGACCAGAGGAGCAAGGCAGGCAGTGTCCACAGCAAAGTGAGCAGCTACCACGGCAGCCTGCACCGCTCGCGGGACGGACGGTGAGTGTCTTGGCTTTCAGATCAGTAGAACCATAGAATGGGGTGGGTTGGAAGGGACCCGAAGGCTCATCTTGTTCCACTCCCTGCCATGGGACACCTTCCACTAGAACAGGTTGCTCCAAGCCCTGTCCAACCTGGCCTGGAACACTCCCAGGGATGGGGAGTCCACAGCCTCTCTGGGCAAACTTCATGGAAGATTGGACAGGCTTCTTCAAGCTGGATATGTGGCCACCAGGGTGCTAAAACTGGATGTTCTGTTGCATCTCCTCTCCCCCTTAGTGTCTGGACCAGAAAGAGAAATGCTGATATTTCCAAGTCCACACTGGTCTGTATGAGTTACATGGTGTGACTGTGTTCAGCGTTGGTTTTCCTGCACAGGAGTGATCTGTGTCACATCCCTGGAGTGCATGGGAAAACAGACCTGTCCCACATCAGCTCAGGATTTTCATGGCTTCTTTTGTCTGTGTGTCAGTTGGACTTGTGTCTGCAAATAGCCCTGGCCCTACCGCAGTAAACAGAGTACAAGTCGCTCACTCTAACTTGAGGTGGAGTTAAGGCTTATTACATAATTTATTGAGTGTTTTACTCACCTAATTATCAATACTAGACCTAGTATGAACTGAGTAAGAACCATTGTGTAAGGAGCTGAAACACTTTGCCTGGGGCTGTATGAGTTGAATGGCTGAGCTAAACAGAGTATGACTTTACTCACAGCAGCAGAGGGTTAGTGCTCAGCGCTGAGATCTATTTACATTCTTCCCTGACCACAGCGGTAACGATAGTAATAATTGTCCTGTGTTTTGCTAAATCAGGTACACTCCCTGCAGCTACAGAGGCGTGGAAGAAAGACTACCTCATGGCAGCATGTCACGACTGACTGATCACTCCAGGCACAGCAGTTCTCATCGGCTTAATGAACAGTCACGGCACAGCAGCATCAGGGACCTCAGCAGCAACCCAATGACACACATCACGCACGGGACCAGCATGAACCGCGTTATCGAAGAGGATGGCACCAGTGCCTGACAGGGAGGAGTGGCTGGAGTGGCTGCAGGGCTTGTGGTCCCTTCCTCGGCAAGGCCATACGCTCAGTATTATATCCTCTCATCGGGTGCTGAATTTGGGCATCAGGAAGCCAAAATTGGCTTCTTGGGGTTGAACCCAGAGTTCTGCTTGCATCAGAGCTGGAGTGTTCAGCTGTCTTGAGTTATTGAGTAAAAAGCTGGTTGTCTCTTTTGAACCTCTCTGTAGGTAATTATTTATTCGATAACTGTTCCTCATCAGACACCATTGCTGAGTTTCTTATTCTTTGTGGAAAACAATCTCCCCCTCCCTCCCTCCTTCCTTCCCTTCCTCTCTCCTGTGTGCTGGGAGGTGCCACCCCCGAAAACTCACTCCCAGGGTCATGCTGAGAGTTTTCCTGATGAGACATAAGGGAACTCTTGACTGTTGAGGGAATTCCTCCGCACACCTGCGATGAGGTGACGACCTGTGCTGGTTTCAGTCACGCACAGAGGGAGGGGACACATCTGATGCCTGAAGGACATCCATGCAAGCCAGCGGCGTCTGCCACGGTCACACTGGAAACACAACACAGGAACGAGCGTTCTGGAGAAGGAAACTCCACTGAGGATCACCAGCTCTTACCAGAGTTGTTCAGGCTCAGCTGTTGGAACGGGGTGGGAGGGTGGGGGGAAGATGAGACAGGGAAGAGTGATTTTTTATAACTTGTATTGTCCTTGCTTTTTTACAAAAGACTACTTAAATTTTCTACTCGTTTACAATTTCTGTAGGAAGAGATTGATTTTAAAACCAGTTAACTAGATAATATTCAGCCACTTATTTTTTAGAGTCATGTCCAAAAGCTGAGATTGCCTGTTCCTGATCTATTTAAAATATATATAATAGAAAAGCTGAATTTGTTGCCCAACCAGGAATGTCCAACCTGTTCCTTACCACCGGAGCAAAGCCTGGTTACCAGCCCCAGCACCTGGCTGAGGAAGGCTCAGGCCAGAAGGACCTGAGGAGTTTATCAGGGATGTCCCACCTTCCTTGATGTCACAGCTGGCTTGGGAGAGGATTCTCTGTGCTGAGCAAGAATTTAGAACTGGGTGGGAGAAATAGAGGCAGGAGCTTCCCACAGATGGGGAAAGAGCAGGATGTGGCAGCTGGAAGCCCATGGCATTGCTGTCTTGAGGAGGAGACAGGACCCAGCCAGGGATCTTGCATTACAGATCAACCTCTGCTATAGGTTGTTTTCTTTTCATTCCCTACTGCAGATTTACAGTAGAGAATTCTCGGTTTGGGCTTTTTTTAATGTGGAAATAAGCTGTTGGGATACAGCACATCTCTGTTCCACTGGAGGCAGAAGTCAAGGCACGTCGCGGTTGGTGCCGTAGACCTTCTGCAGCATCTGCTGTTGAGATTCATTCAGCATGAGGAAACACTGATCGCATGTAAACCTACCTCAGTAATTACTACAGATCATTGCTGGGAAATGAATCCTTATTTTTTCACTGTCTTTACATAATTCCCTTTTTGACCTGTTTGAGGCATGTTGAGAAGCCTTTGTACATGCATGGCACAACCTCAAGGGCAGGAACAGGGCAGGAGCTCACGGTGCCGTCGCCGACAGCGGGAGGAGAGCTGTGCTGCAATTTTACTCATTTTAATTGGAGCTGATGACACAGGAGCAAAGCTCGTAACCTGCACACTGTGGAATCCAAGGCTGCCCCAGGAGTCACCATGTCTTGCAGATATATTTATCCTAAATTGTCTTTCTTGCTTCTACTGGGCCTGTTGCTCCGAAGGAGAGGCACAAACAGAACCCATGGTGGAATAACAAAGCTCTTTGTTGTCAGGCCAGGGAGGAGTTGCTGCACCCACAGCCCCAGGGCAGAGCAGACTCTGCTTTGCATTTGCTCAGCAAACAGCCCTGGGGGCCGTCCCAGGGATAACTGACTGTCTGCAGGGATAACTGTCCAGAGACACAGCACCACCTCTTGCAGAGCAGATGGGTATGGAAAATCCTTTTGAGCGACTTAAACTGGTGAAATCACAACTCCCTGGAAGCCCCAAAGGTGGAACCTTTGTTACTTTCAAACTCAGCTCCTGATGAATAATCTGTTGCTTTTAAGGGATGATTGGTTTAGGAATCTGGATCTGCAGAAGGGAAACTGAGTTTTCCTAAACACTGGAACTGACCTAAATGAGCTCAGGTGTTTCCAGTGATCTTCTTGGCTTGATTTCCAGTACTTTTTTTTCGATAAATCGTAGCAATGCTTTGACTTGTTTAGAGTCAGGCAGGGGAACAGTGATGGAGGCTTGAAGTAGATCCTGCTGCAAATGTTCATTCGTGAGGTTCAGTATTGCTTCCAGATGGGAATATCTAAGCTGTTCCTTGCTCATGGATCCTGTGAGGGACAGAATCCAGTCACCCCAGAGAGGTGATTAAAACCTAACACTGGAGTTAGGGATGAGTTTTTTACCTCCCTTTTACCTTCAACACCCAAGCTAGCATGCTGCATTCTCTCAGCAGAGAATTCCCCCCGGGATTTCAAAGCCCTTCACCGATGACTCTTTGGGGTTTCCTGTGTCAGATTTCCCCAGCTCTGGTGCAGTTCCCAGCCAGGGCACTCACAGGGCTTTAGCTCCCAGATCATCCCTCCTGAGGGCTCTGAACCATGTCCCAGCTTGAATGTAGCCCAGACACTGTCTCTGGTGTGTTTTTGGGTTGTTTTACTAAATCCAGCACGACCTGCTAATGGTGAGACCTCTAGCCCAGGCACTTTGTCTCTGGGATTGATGCCAAGCTTTACATTCCCTCAGAGCTTAAACCCCTGCCCAGGATGGCACTTCTGCAGTGAATGGAACACTCCAGGTGCTTTGGGCTTTGGCTGACTGGGCATACCTGCAGCTGAGCACACATTCCTCACGGTGTACTGGCAGCACTTTGTCCCTCCCCAGCCATGTGCCATCGAAGCCTGGGAGGCAGGCAGAGAGGCTGTACACAGCTTGGCTTCTCCAGCTCATCCCAGTGGCAGCTTAATGTATCTCCCTCCTACGCACACACCGACTGGAGCCCCCGAACAGTGCTCGGCAAGATTGTGATATCAAAGCTTCCCATGAAATGCATGGCTTCTCATTCCCAGTATTCCCAGGGAACTGCAGCTCCTGTTTTATGAACCTGATTGCCGCTGACAGCAGATTCCCCTGAGTTTGTGATGTTCCTGCTTTCTTAACCCTTCGTAGCTCTCGTTGTTCATTGAAATATCCTGAATCGGAGCTGCCGTCGTGTTGCATGGAAAAGGCTGTCCAGGACCCTCCCCTCGGATCCGTGGTGCTTGTCTTTTTTAAAGGATAAACAATTCCACAGCAGCAAAAAGCCACATTTAGGTGTGAATGTGTTTGTCCACTCTCAAGTGTTCTCCCTTTTCTTAGAGCTTAGACCCAAATTTTGCTCTGAAAGCGTTAAGATTCCAGCTGTACCGAGGGGTGGTGTGAGTACTGGGTGGCACTGCGTGGCTCCAGCCAAACTCTGGCCACAGCCAAATCCAGCACTGCTCTCACGTGGTTCCAGCAGGGAGGAAAGGGAAACCCCCTCGGAAAGGAGAAGAGCCAGGTGAGTTGAGCACAGCCCTTAGAGCGGTGCCACCCTTCTAGGGGGGCTGACTCCACAGCCCAGCTCCAGGGCACTGCAGATCCCCAGAACAGACTGGCAGGGAGCAGGCAGCTCCATCTATGCGGTGAAACCAGGGCACAGAGCGGAGCAGCCCCCATACGGGAGGCATCCCAGGGTCCACCTTGAACAGCAGAATGTCCAATTGAATGTGAAATTTCACTCCTGTCCCCATGTACTTTGTTTCTAACTGGGTTGGGATTTATTTTCACCCAAGACGAGGTGTTTTACGCGGGGTTAGCCTGTCGTGAGCAGCTGTTGGGTCCACGCATGGGGGAACTCGGTGCATGTAACATGCTGACACCTCTTTCAGTGCTTTCCTTTGACGTATTCGTGTCTGTGTTGTACCATCATCACTTCTGAAGGAGAGGGGGAGGAGCTGCTGTGACCTGTCCGTAGCAGCTGCATGCTGTGGCAGTCCCTGCCCGTCGCTGACCCAGCTTGCACTCGGCTCTTGGTAGACTTGTTTACAGTAGTCCAGTGTGGGTTTTGTAACGTTTAATTTTTAGCACTTTAACTGTGAGTGTACAAACTGGTTCCCTTGTAGTAGGTGTACATTTTCATTTTAGACCTCTGGAAGTTTTTAATAAAATGATGGAAAAATCCTTGTGTCTCTGTCAACAGGTTTTCAATCCCTCTCCTGTGTGTGTAACTGCAACTCCCTTCCAAATCCCAGTTCAGCAGCAGCCGAGATTTAAAGATTAAATCATGAAATATCAGATTTGACTCTGGCCAGCAGTGCTCTGACTTTCTAGACAATCTTTCCCCAACATCTGTACTCGTGGCTGCTGGGCATCCTTCCAGCAAGCACAAAGCCCTCTGCAGACTTCAGGCTCTGGTTTGTTCCACACTTCGATGAGAACAGGCCACTCAAACCATCGGCATTTCGCCAGCAGAGATGAGCGAAGGGCAAACAGGTTTGGGAGCAGTGATACCAGGGCTGTCTGGGGTTTTTTATTGCCAAATCAAACCTGAGAACAGGGGGACTGATGTATTTTAAGTAGCTGTCTGGCATTTGGGCGGACACGTGGTTGGTTTGGATTGGAAGCCAAATGCAGGGTCTTGTATGGCTGAGGCTAAAATAACTCATTTCACTAATCACAGCTGGTGCTGGTTTAGCACATGGTGCTGGTTTGGGTCTCGTTAAGATACACAGTTCAGGGATGAAACTTTAGGAGCTGCCTGTGAAGCCCTAAATCCTGCAGGGCCCTGTGGAGATGTGAAATCAGCCTGTGTGTGCACCTCTGCACAGCATCCTTGGCAGAGCAGCTCCATCCAGAAACATCAACCTCCCTGTGATGCTGCAACTGCAGCACCCAAAGGGCACTGACAGGAAAACTTCTAGGGAAAACCAAGGTAGGGCTGTGACTGCTGAGCACTGAGGACTCTTAGAGTGGGTTGGGGACACTTGAAGGCAGCTGCCAGTCCTGCCCTAAGGACCTGCACCACAGCAGGGGGGGCAGAAGGGACAATATCTCTTCTCCTCCATCCTCTCTGAATTTAAACTGTTGCTGTTGTGGGTTGTGAGCAGATGACGCCAAAGTTGAGCAGCTGAAGGTATGATCCACCTCAGCCTCTCGGTGCAGCTGAGGAGGATTCTCACTGCAGTTAAACCATCAAGGATCAGGAATCAGAGCTCACAGCATTTATCTCCCCAATGTTGTGCTGCATTAGCAGGTCCTAAAGGGGTGAACACAGGGAATGAGGAATTGGAGAAGAGACCAGAGCTTGTTTAGCCCTCCCCATGCACAGAAAGCAACTTAAAGAAGGTTTAATGACCTGCAGGTGAGGAAAATGGGAGGAGCATGAAATAAGAGTAGCTGGGAGAGGGATGTGGACCAAGCAGAGATTGAGGGTAGCCAGCCCAGCCCCTGGGGCTGGGATTAAGGGCGGTGTGTTTTAGCCACTATCACATTCCTGATGCACCTTAACACCTTGTTCCCTGTTTTGGGTCCAGCTTTGTCTCTCAGCCCTGCCAGCTCCTGCCCTTGTGATTTCTTCTCCAGTCTGAAGGGAGAAGAGCATCTGGCCATGCACAAATCTTAAAGTCATTACAATCCCCAAGAAATCCTTAGTAACAACAGGCTGAAACGAAACAGGTGGAAGCAGAAGGATTTTATAAAAAAAAAAAAAAAAAGAAGTAATTTGCTTTAGGTGTTATCTCAGTGCTCCAGTGCAGCAGGACAAAGCCACCGGCTCCGGAGCGTGACCGTCTGCTGGGCTCCCAGTCTCCAACACACTTCCCTACCGGTCTGACTGGTTTTTATGATAACACTCCAGGCACCTTTGATTGATATTCAGTCTCCAGTTTCTGTGCCTGTGCCTGCTCGCTGCCTCTTCCCACCACCCACATCCTGCTCCCATGGTCCCACCGGCATCCCCTGCTCCCCTCCATCCCATGGGAATATCTTCTCCACTTCCTCCTCACCCATCTCTTTGCTTTTGGGTTTAATGAAATCCCACCTTCACCAAGCCTCTTTGCTCCCCGACCCCATTTATTGCCTCCACAGCAGCCCTGCAGAGCTTTTGGTGCATTTCAAAGCCACTGCCTCTGCATCCCAGATGGATTTAACAAGTTTCCAGGGTCTCCCACGGGAGAACCACGTGGATGCTTGGTGAGTTGAAGGTATTGTGATACCTGAAATGGTGGGAAGGCTGAAATGGTTGGAAAGCTGAAGAAGGCTGGATCTGCAGTGCCAAATGATTGCCAACCTCTTCCCAAGCTGCTGTAATGTAATATTTTAAATACATATATAATATTCCTGTTTGGTGTAGACATATCCTCTGCTGCTTTTTGTTTGTTGGCCCACATGCTGGTGTGGAGGGTTCCTGCCTTTGGGAGAATGTGCTGAAAAAATCCCTTAAGGCCCCCTGAGTTGCAACATAATCCAGGTACAAATCCCACCTGGAATCTGTCAGAAGCGATGACGAGCCCCAACATAGCCCCACCAAGCTCCAATGCCTTCAAAGCCCTCTGATCTCTGCCGTGGATGTGCTGCCATCAGATAAGGCTCAGTCCCTGCCAAAAGACACAGAACATCTGCTTGGCTGCAGAAAATGGGATTAGGTAAAAGACAACCTTGCTCCACAGTTTTTACTTGGAGGGGAACTGACTCCTTGTGCCAGTTCTCCCTTGCAGGGGGGGGTTGAGGACTTTCACGGTGGTCCCCAAAGCCAGAGGTCGTGCTGCCAAGCCCTTGGGGATGGTAGCACCAAGGCATGGAGGGAGCAGGGCCAGTGATGTGCTAGCTCGTGGAACCAGCAAAATCTGTGACTAACCAAGTACTTGGTCCCCATGGTAAACCAGAAGCCATCTTTATATTTCGAATACTTTTCTCCCCTTGAAAAGTCTCCTTAAGTGCAATTCTAAAGCTCTTGGTTGTCCACAAAAGCTCATGGAGCTCCTCTAGGTGACCTGAGCTTGGCAGTAGCCCAAGGAAACATGAGCCCCCAGTGCTGCTTGGGCAGGTGAAGGGTTAACAGTGGTCTTTGGGTGCAACTGTGAGCAAAATCCCCAAATCCTGCCAAAGCTCGTTAGTAGTGAGCAGGGTGAAGGGCAACAACACTAATTGGAGTGACGGCCTCCAGAGCTGTGAGAAATTAGCAGCGGCACAAGGAGGAGGTGCTGAGCTTCGCAGCCGTTAACAGGTGCTGGGTCACCCCCAGCCACCCCCCAAACCCTGACCCCTGTCACTCACTCTGAGTGACCCTCCCGACCTGTCTGCAGGGCATTTCTCCCTCCAGCTGGCTGGGGAGAGATTTTGATCCGTCTGGAGCAGCTGCTGCAAGAAAAGCTGTGTCTAGCAGGACTGAAACTTTTGTATTTTTGCTCAAAGCCCGGGAGAGAGGGAGGAGCCCTGGCAGCAATGGTGGATGTCACAGGGACACTTCTGTTTCTCTCCTGAGCAGCAGTAAATCAAATTCCCAATGCTGCCGCTGCCCCAGACCTTCCAGGGATTTGCATTAGTCAGATTAGTTGGATCAGGGATGGTACAGGGGCAGGATAAGAGCTGCACCATCCTGCAAATCTCATGTGGCGGATGTTGGGCTCAACCCGTCTCCTGGCATCAGGTGAGCCCCTGTTCTTCTCCTCCTCTGCTCCCACTGTAAGCAGAGCTCATGGTACAACATTTGTTTTCCCTTGTGTCCTGTTTTCTCAAGGATAAACCATTCTTAAAGGCCTTTCTTCCCTCCTGGGACAGTGTGGAATTGGGGACCTTGTAAAAGAGCTCTTGGAGCAATCTGGGTGCAGGGAGGATGTTTTGCTGTGCAGAGATGGACAGATGCTGGGGATGGAGGGATGCTCATAGGGTCTTAGAATGGTTTGGGATGGAAGGTGATGGGAGGATGTTATGGGAGAAGCCACCATGTTAATCCTGTGCAAGGTGCTGGGCGTTGGCAGTTTGCCAGGATCCATTCCAGCTTTTCCACGCAAACCCCAGGGCAGAAACTCTCTGGAAGAGGAAAATCCCCAGGGAAATGTGAGGTCTCATCCCCACGCTGGGTTTGGGGAGCCCGGAGATCTGCGGGGAGTCATCCCAAAAAATCAGCATTCCCGGAGGCCAGCCGGGATTTGTAATGCAATAGTGCCACCCTGTGCGCCGCGCGAGCTGTGTGGCTTGTCTGGGACACGGACGGGCGACAGGCAGCAAGGGGAGGGTGGTGGCAGTGGGGAGCAAAGCGCCCAAGGGTGGGAGGGAGACGTCCTCGGGCACAGGCACAGCAGGGAAGGGGTGACATCCCTGTGGCAATTAGTCTATCCCATTGCAGTTGAGATTCTGCAGAGACCAAAAGTGTCTGTGGTTTGTAGGGACAACATGAGAGCTGGAGAAACATGGAATATGCAGAAATCACATCCAGCTCGGTGCTTTCTTGAGCTGCAAATGGGAGTGTTAAATTGGTTTATGCTTTTTTGTGTCTTTGCTGGTGCTCTGCACTGGTGAGCAGCACCTGGACCACACCAGCAGTCACCTCCTGCTCCATGTCTTGCCCTGGAGGGAAATGTGGGGACCAGACACAGGAATATCCCATCTCTGACCCTGCAATGAGAGTCCTGTGTCCTCAGATCTTCCCTGAGCTCTGGGAAGGGCCAACATCACCCAGGAGAAACCTCACATGGGATGTTGGGATTATTTAGTTGTCACATTTGTGGCCTCTAGGAGGACCGGCAGAAAGCAATTATTTTGTGCATGGGTGTTGAGTGTCTCCCCCAAAACACTCCATGGCTCAGAAATATCTGATGGATGATCCCTGACACCCCAGGGACAAAAAACACCCCAGTGGGTGTCTCCCTGACACCCCAGAGGCCCAAGGATACCTCCAGATGCAGCTCAGCTCATGTGAGAGAAGTGCCCAGGAGGAGAGGACAGGGTGATGTCCCCAGTTTCAGTCCCCCCCGAATTTCTTGCCACAGAGGATTTCAACCCATCATCCCTGGAGGTGTTTAAGGAAAGACTGGATGTGGCTTTTAGTGCCATGGTCTAGTTGACATGGTGGTGTTAGGTCATAGGTTGGACTTCATGATCTCAGAGGTCTTTTCTAACCTGATTGATTCTGTGGTTCTGTCATCATGACCCAACTCCCTCCATGCCCATGTATCCCAGAGATTGTTCCAGGGCATCAGATGGGATCAGTAAGGTTTTGGGACAGGACCATGCCAACCCTGAGCATTTTTAGCGTGTAAGGGCACACGTACAAATACACAGTCCAACCCATATGGTCCCAGCAGGCCTGTTGGGAAGGCACCTCTGATTCTGTAGGGTCCATATGGGATCAGCCCTAAGGCTGGTGGAGAGGTTTGTTGGACATAGAGTTGGAAGGAAGGAGATGGCCCCTGGGCTCTGCAAATATATAACAGGGAGGGCAGCAGGGTGGGGGGGATAAAATTTGCAGGCGATTGCTGGCATGATGCACTCCTCCAGCAAGGCTTGAGACACAGCCACCTCCCTTCACTTGGATCAAAAAGGCTAATCCTTTGGGAATAATAGAGGTAAGCCTCTTAGTCATTCGAGATGTCAATGCTGATGAGCTGATTAAATCAAATGGAAAGGATTAAATTCAGCCCCTCTGGGCATCCTGGGAGCTGCCTCAGGGGCAGGCAGTGCAGAGGAGGTGCTCCTTGGTGGGCTTGGTGGCTTCACTCTGCCCTGTCCCTCTGTCCAGACCTGGATGCTCCAGAGCCAGGAGAAACATTTCAAGCCTTTGTCATCTCTGCAAATCGTCTCCCTGTGCTGCACTGGGAGGTCCTGGCAGCAACTGGCCTCTTGGAAGATGTTGGATTATCTGTGTTCAAGCCACCAACTGGAGCTGGAGGAAATGGTGCTGGAAAAATTGGTTACAGGCAAAACTTTCAACAAAAGACCTCCTGCCCTGGTCCTTGGTCAGCTCCGGGGACATCCTCAATAGTTACTTTATTTCAGCAGTTGTTTGAAACAACTATTGCTACTCTGGACATGAGACTTGGCAAACTGCCTTTTAACCTGAGAAGGAAAAAAAATTAACTCCATCCTGACTGAAACCAACACACAAACACACCATGTCATGGCAGGAAAACATGGGATTTTCTTGGATTTGAGACATTTCTGCAGCTTCCTCTAGCAATTGGCCAAGTGTTGATTGGGAAAAGACCCTGATCTCCCCAGATTCGCATGCCCGTTCCTGGGAAACAACAGGAGTATTTTGGACTTGATGATCTCAGTGTTCTTTTCCAACTTGATTCTGTGAAAGACATCATGGGAAAAGAGCCCATGGAATGGGGAATTTGGTTGAAAAAGAGGCTCTTTGAGTCAGAGTGAGCCACTGGTGGGATCTGAAATGTTGCTTCACATCTGCAGCAGACACAGTGGCATTGGAAAGCTTTGTCCTACCTGTAAAACTGCCCCAAAGAAGAAAGACAAGTTGGAGCTCCAGCTGCACCCATGCCTGTTTGCTTGTGCTTCTAGTTCTCCACTGATTCCTTCAGTATTTCTCCTCTGTTGTCACTGGTGGCTCTTTTCCAGGTCTTGTCCATGACCTGCAGTCACTTCTGCTGTCAGAAGAAACCAAGAATTCTATTAGAAGAGCCTGCTGCAAACTGGGAATGTGGATCAAAGCATGTGGGGTCTCCTGCTGGCCCCCTTTCAGAGCAGGACTGGGGATTTACCCCAAGCTGCTGAGTGTAGGATCATTGCCCCTTTGGGATCCCTTTTGTTCAGGGCTTTACTGAGTTATTGGTGGGCCTTGAGCAGGATCCCATCACTGGGCAGGGACCCAGAGGGGCCAAGCCACAAAGTCTTGTTAATATTTAGTTGGTCCTGCTGCAGAGCTACACCTGAGCTGAGCTGCATTAATTACTAGTCTGAGCTGCATTAAGTACCCATCAGAGCAGCCCAGGCATAGAGGAGATGCCTGTGGGGAAAAACAGGAAAGAAAGAGTCAGGGCTGAGGCCGGAACTCAGAGCCCCCAGACTTACCTTGACCCCACAACCTCCTGGAACACCTGTGGGGTACATACAATACCTTTACCTATACATTTCTGTAGCTATAAACCATTCTATGGGTGCATCTAATCAGCTCTCACAACAAGGGGAATACTCTGAACCCAAAAGCTGATGTGCCCAAACATTTGCCTCTTTCTCTCCAAACCAGTGCTTCCCACTTATTTTCTAAAAGTGTTTTAAAACACTTTGTTGGGGTGCTGCCTGGGAATGGGCATGGAGAAGAGAAGGCTCCAGCGAGACCTTAGAGCCCCTTCCAGTGCCTAAAGGGGCCCCAAGAGAGATGGAGAGTGACTTGGGACAAGGGTCTGGACGGACAGGACACAGGGAATGGCTTCCCACTGCCAGAGGGCAGGGAGAGATGGGATATTGGGAAGGAATTCTTGGCTGTGAGGATGGTGAGGACAAGGCACATGTTGCCCAGAGAAGCTGTGGCTGCTCCATCCCTGGGAGTGTTCCAGGCCAGGTTGGATGGGGCTTGGAGCAACCTGGGCTGGTGGGAGGTGTCCCTGCCCATGGCAGGGAGTGGAACAAGATGATATCTAATCTCCCTTCCCCACCCAAACCATCTATGATATATACACATACACAAACCACGCCGTGGATCCCCTTCCCTGCCCGTGCAGATGCCAGCAGATGGCACCTCGGGCCCGTGTTCGGGGGCTGTTCCCAGCATGCAGCGAGCC
>NW_008651173.1:0-1146 GCF_000695815.1 Acanthisitta chloris
TCACCAGGCGCCCCGTGGTGGGGTCGTAGGTGCCTGCCAGGTAGTAGAGGTCCTGGCGGTCCTGGTACCTGCGGCTGCGCGTCAGCTGCTCGTAGTGCTCGCGCCCAACCACCTGGCACTTGTGCGAGATGGTCTGCACGTCGTTCTCGTCCTCGTGGCACGACTGGTACAGCGCGTTCTGCGGGGACAAACGGGGCATGGCGTGGGGTGGCTGCCTGGCACAGCACCTGGCTGCCCGGCGTGGGACGTGGCTATCTGGCATGTTGTCCTGCTACCTGGTATGGCATGTGACTGCCTGGCATGGTGTGTGGCTATCTGGCATGGGATGTGGGTGTCTGGTATGGGATGTGGGTGTATTAGCATGGGATGTGGGTGTCTGGTATGGGATATGGTTGCCTGGCATGGAATGTGGCTATCTGGTATGGGATGTCGGTGTATAGCATGGGATGTGGGTGTCTGGTACGGGATGTGGGTGTATGGCATGGGATGTGAGTGTCTGGTATGGGATACGGTTGCCTGGCATGGAACATGGCTATCTGGTATGAGATGAGATTACCAGGCATGGGATGTGGGTGTCTGGTACGGGACATGGCTATTTGGCATGGAATGGGGGTGTCTGGTATGGAATGTGGGTGTTTGGTAAAGGACGTGGCTATTTGGCATGGAATGGGGGTGTCTGGTATGGGATATGGCTATTTGGCATGGTACATTGTCACCTGGTACAGTACATGGCTGCTTGGCATGGTGTGTGGCTATTTCGTATGGGATGTGGCTCTCTGGCATGGGATGTGGCTGCCTGGAATGGGATGTGGCTACCTGGCATGATACATGTGTATCTGACATGGTCTATGGCTCCCTGACATGGCACACATCTGACACGACACATGGCTATGTGACAGGATACACAGCTACCTGGCATGGTACATGGCTAGCTGACATGGGATGTGTGCCACCTGACATGGTACATGGCTACCTGACATGCCACACAGCTGCCTGGCACAGGTACCCCTGCCCTCACCTTGCCATCGCTCTGACGCTTGCCCAGCTTGGTCTCCTCAGGGTGGTAGAACCACTTGACCTTGACCACCATGTTGCTGGCCCAGGACTCCCACATGCTCTCGATGCGGCCGATGTAGGGCAGGTTGG
>NW_008651173.1:1197-1522 GCF_000695815.1 Acanthisitta chloris
GCACGATGGCCTTGTAGAACAGCTTCCGCGCCTTGCCCTTCATGCCACGCCGCTGCAGGGGGACAGGGGCTCAGGGGAGCATGGGGGGGGCACAGGGACTCTCAAACCCACCCCCAGCATGGTGACACCATGGGGATCCAGGGAGAGCAGTGCTGGGTGGGGAATGTCACCAGCACCTGCACCTGAGGGACACAGGTGGTGTCACCACCACCCATGTGACACTGCAGGTGTCAACAGCACCACCAGCCTGAGGGACACAGCCAGTGTCACCAGTGCTGCCAGCCCAAGTGACAGTTGGTGTCACCAGCACCCCAGGGACACAGCC
>NW_008651173.1:1548-1961 GCF_000695815.1 Acanthisitta chloris
AGTCGGTGTCACCAGCACATGAGGGACACAGGTAGTGTCACCAGTGCCCTGCACACAAGAGTCACAGCTGGTGCCACCAGCACCCCATGCTGGGCACTTCCGTGCTGCCACTGGTGTCCCCACGTGTCCCACGACACAGCTGCTGTCCCCAGCACCCTGACCCCTGGCACCCACACACGTCCCCATGCACCCTCCACCTGCACCCTGCACCTTGCCCCTCGCACACGGGCACCCTGCCAGGCACCCCACACCCCGGGCACCTTGCCCTGTGCACCCCCTGCACCTTGTCCCCTGCACCAACTCTCTGCCACGTACCTGTGCACCCCATGCACCCTGCACACACACCCTGCACCTCGCCCTGTACCGTGTACCTGTGCCCCCTGCCCCGAGCCCACAGGGGCTATGCCCGCTCC
>NW_008651173.1:2004-2302 GCF_000695815.1 Acanthisitta chloris
GTCGCCAAATTCGCTGCCCATGTTGGCCACTAGCCACGCCAAGTGCTGGATGCCTACAGTGGGATGTACCAAGCTCTGGGTGCCCACAGTGAGTGCCAACTGCACCGAGATTGTGTGCCCAGCTCAGGTGGGCACACTCCTTACCTGCGTGGGGTTCCCCGACCACCTCCAGAGCTGGCGCGCGGGCAGGAAGGCAGAGATCTTTGGCCGGTTTTCCACCGAGGGCAGGCGCTGCCGCCGGGAGAACTCTTTGGCTTTGGCAAAGCTGAGTGCCTCCTTGCGCTTGAGCTTGGCCTTG
>NW_008651174.1:0-467 GCF_000695815.1 Acanthisitta chloris
TGACTAGGACTGGGACAATTTGGGGTCTCTGTGTGTCCAGGGTGGGACTGAGAGAGGAGCAGTGCCCAGGACCCTCTGCCCGGGTCCAGGACCCTCCTCCACACCAAGATCCCAAGGATCTCCTGCTCTCCCTGATCCCAGGACCCCCTGAACCTCCGATCCTAGGACCCTCCTGCATCCCTCCTGCCCGGGCACTAGGACCCTGGGGGTCTCTGTCCCCCGCATGATGCTAATTTTGGGAGGGGATTCTGACCAATCAGAACGCAGCGCTCAGCTCCGGCCTCACCACTCCCTGAGAATCCCTCTCTCATTGGGTGACGCCTGGTGCCCTCTAGCCAATAGGAGCGCAAGGATGGGGAAGGGGTGGAGCCTCGCGGGTTTATGAATGGGCGAGGGCAGCGTGGGCAGGATCCGGGCGTGGGCAGGGGGACACGGGCAGGGACAGTGACACGGATACGGACGGGGAT
>NW_008651174.1:504-857 GCF_000695815.1 Acanthisitta chloris
ATAAGGACACGGGTGGGGATGAGGGCAGGGCCGTGGGCAGGGCCACTGCCAGGCTCCTCCAGCCCTGCTGCCTCACCCTGAGGAGCTGCCAAAGGACTCAGCTGGAAGCCTAGAGATGGTCACCCCCACTTTGGCACCACTGGGACCCCCCATTGGCACCTCAGGGTCCTCTCTGCCACCACTGGGACCTGGCGGGTGGCACTCAGCCCGGGCTGGGGGCCAGAACCTCCCTCCTCTGGCAGCTGCCCAAGAACATGGTGTTTTAATCCGGTTTTCTTCAAAATCAGGGCTGGGGATAAAGAAGGAGCAGCTCTGGCAGCAGGGGCTTGGTTGGGACATGGCATGGGGGGCTC
>NW_008651174.1:882-1210 GCF_000695815.1 Acanthisitta chloris
GGGGTGGGTTGGGACATGGCATGGGTGGCTCAGGGTGCGTCGGCTCCCATGGGTGCTGCAGTCCAAGTCTGCCTGTGATGGCACATTTTGGAGCTGCTCACTGTCCATGGATGCTGTGGGACAAGGCACATGGGACCCAGCCCACGTGGGGACACGGGGGTGGCAGTCCCGTCCCTAAAGCCCCTGTGCTATGTCCTGTCCAGGGGCCATCAGGTCCCTCATCCCTCTGACGCTTCTTTCTCCCCTCGCAGATGACAGTCCCAGTGCCCAATAGCACGGAGGTGGTGTTGGCTGGAGCGGAGGCTCGGCCCGAGGCGGAGCCAGAGCC
>NW_008651174.1:1389-2031 GCF_000695815.1 Acanthisitta chloris
GCCTTCCTGTCCCACTCCAGGGCTTTTGGGGATGAGGAGGAGAATCCTCAGGGTAGGGGAAGCCAACCTGTTCCCCCTAGTCTTGGATCCGTCCCTGGTGCCTGGCTGTGCCACCCAGCCCCAGGGCAGGTGCCACTGCCACAGGGACAGATGGTATTTGCACTGCTTGGGCTGACACACGGAAGAGATTAATCAGCTCAGCAAATCCCCACAGCACCAGGATATTTATAGCTCCCCCCAGCTGGAGCCTGAGCACCCCTGGGGTCCTGTGTGCTGCAGGGGGAGGCTGTGACCTCCCCAACTCTCACCACCACTCCCCTCCCTCCAGTGAACATCCTGACCGCCGCGGCCCTGTCCCGTCTGGCCCACCACGGACCAAGAAATCATCGTACTGGTACCTGTTGGCCCTGACCACCTCCGACATCCTCACCCAGGTCTTCATCATCTTTGTGGGCTTCATCCTGCAGACAGCCATCCTGGCCCGGGCAGTGCCCAGAGCCTTCATCCACACTGTCAATGTGCTGGAGTTCACAGCCAACCACGCCTCCACCTGGGTCACTGTGCTGCTGACCGTGGATCGTTACGTGGCCCTGTGCCACCCACTGAGATACCGCGCCGTGTCCTACCCACAACGCACACGCA
>NW_008651174.1:2057-2774 GCF_000695815.1 Acanthisitta chloris
TCTCCTGTGGGCTGGACATGTGGCGTGATGCCGACCCCCCCACAGCACTGGACACTGTCCTCAAGTGGCTGCACTGTGTCACCATCTACTTCCTGCCCTGCAGCATCTTCTTGGCCACCAACTCCATCATCATCCGCAAGCTGAACCGGCGCAGGCGCGCGGGGGGCGGCAAGACCACGGCTCTGCTGCTGGCTGTCACCACTGTCTTCGTGGTGCTCTGGGCTCCACGGACTGTGGTCATGATGTGCCACCTCTACGTGGCCTCGGTGAGGAGGGACTGGCGTGTGCACCTGGCCTTGGACATCGCCAACATGGTGGCCATGCTCAACACCTCCCTCAACTTCTTCCTCTACTGCTTCGTCAGCCAGACCTTCCGCCGCACGGTGGGAGCCGCACGGTGGGAGAGGTGTTACGGGGGCAGCCCCGCCAAGTCCCCCACCACGACCCCCTGCACGGCCCCCGCCAGGGCAGCGGCCACTTCCCACCCCCAGCTCTGAAACCACTGCAGCTGCTGGCTGGCACGGCACTCTGAGCTGGGCAGTACCCAGCTGGGAGTCCCAGTGCCCACCAGGACCCAGGAGACTCCTCTGTGGGGGCACTGCCCCACCACACCCACCCTCTGTGGAGACAGGGTTAATGCTGCTGGTGGTGGCAGGAGGAGGTGGTTGTGCCCAGACACTCATTTAGGGACATCAGGGTGTCCTGCCTAGTGGCAGC
>NW_008651174.1:2814-3958 GCF_000695815.1 Acanthisitta chloris
ATGGGCAGCTCAGCCCTGCCCATGCTCAGCCCCTCAGACATGCAGTATTGGGACCCACAGGAACTCATCCAGGAGATGCCCCAGCTCAGTGGCAGTGAGGGTCCTGGAGAGCTCAGGGGCAGAACTGCCTATGGTGAGGGGTGGTAGGCACAGGTGAGATCCTGCAGGGCCTGCCGAGGACTCCATGCCCACTGGATAACCACAGGATAGTCCCTCCATAAACTGCTGTGCCGAGACTAACACTCTGCCTGGGTCTGGCTCTGCACCAGCACACCCAGCACAGGGTCCCTCTGCCCAGTGCCCCTGTCCTGCTGCCCGGGAGGTGCTGCAGGGACCACCCACAACATCCAGTGACCCCATCTGTGGGGTCTGCTCACATGGCAAGGTGTGCAAAGGTGAGGTAAGTGGTGCAGAGGTCATGGAGGTGACTGAGAGCAGAGGGTCTCAGCACATGCTGACATCACCTCCCACTGACCCCACAGACTGGGGCTGTGTTTCTGTGGGACCTACAAAAACCGCAGGAGTGGACAATGGGGGGTGGAAACCTGGGAAGGGTCTGCACAGGAAAGAGGAGAGGAAAACACCCACCAGGGTGACATGAGGGTCCCCGTGAGAAGGGGCTGAGAAAAACACCCAGCTCCTGGCCAAGCTCCTGGCCCCCACCCATTAATCCCCCTGAGACCCCCTGGAGAGCTTCCCTCCCATGCTGCTACCCATCCTGAGTACCCCCCAGCACAAGGCTGCAGCATCTCCCACTGGCTGAAGGGGAAAGGGCTCACAATGCCCACCTGCATTGGATGCACCCAGTGTCGCCCTCCCAGTTACACCAGTGCAAAACTGGTATGACACTGGACTAGCAACTGTGCCATGCCAGTCTGTCTCAGCTGCCACCAGAGGGCAGGGACAGGACACTACGGCGCTGGCACTGCCCGGGGCAGAGCTGGCACCCCCAGCCCCCCCAAACCAGCCCTGTCTCCACCGTAATTCCCTGTAAGGTCCTTAGTGTAATCCCCCCCAAACAGTCCAGCCTTTCCTCTCGGATTCCCGAGGCCGGGAAGGACAGACCCAGGGGGTGCCCCGAGGGGGCAGGGGCTCAGCTGGTCCTTGGCAGGGCACAGAGACACCCCCCCAAATCCCACCGACC
>NW_008651175.1:0-2139 GCF_000695815.1 Acanthisitta chloris
CGAGCCGGGGCAGGACGGGACGGACGGCGCTGCCGCCCCTGGGATGGATCGGGACACACCCGCGGGGCTGCAGGGAATCGTGTCAGAGTTCTGCCCGCGCCGGGCGGGCAGGGAAACAGCGAGCTAAGAGCACAGTGCCCTGTTCCTAGTTACCCTTTGGTGCCACATATCTAACTCCTTCTGTGGCCTTGCGGGAAGTAACTGCTTTATACCATCCTAGAATGCACAGAAAGAAAACCAGCGTGCCTCAGATTACATTGTTTGCACCTTTGTACCATTTGCACCTTCTTCTTCTCATATATTACTTTCAAGTAGTTATGTTACTTTATACTTCAGAATATTATTCAGGAGTTCTTCACTCTGTGGCAAAACTGCTTTATACCATCCTAGAATGCACAGAAAGAAAACCAGCGTGCCTCAGATTACATTGTTTGCACCTTTGTACCATTTGCACCTTCTTCTTCTCATATATTACTTTCAAGTAGTTATGTTACTTTCTCCTTCAGAATATTATTCAGGAGTTCTTCATTATGTTGCAAAATTAGCGGAGTAGTGTTAATCGGTGCAGAATTAGCAAGGTAGCTAAAAGAACTTATCTAGGACTCTGTGAGCAGGTCTCAAAGGGGGAATTGTAAGGGGCCTCAGACAAGAATACACTCAAGGACATAAATTCTTGCTCATGTGACTAGTTCAGCCTGGAGCAGTGCAGAGGAGCCAGCAGAAGTCAACCAAGACCAAGATAAGGAACTTGGTAATCTTCAAAGGAGATAATGAACTGAGCCAAGATCATCTATGGAAGGAAGACTCAAAGTTCATGGAAAGGGCACTAATGGACATCTTTTCAACAACCACCAGGGACCACCCGAGACCATCAAAAGCCACATGGGTGATCCCCAAGAAGCCAGGGATGCAAAAGCCACTAATTAGCATAAGAAGCAAAAGAACAACTAACCAATAGAAGATAGAATACTAATTAATGAGTTAGTTAACTTGTGACCCATGAGCACTAATTGCTTTCTTTTCTGAAATGCATAGATAGTGAAACGTTTGGATAGTTGGGACGCAGTTTGGAGGAGCATCTCCCGTGCATTCGGTACAGGAATAAATAATGCCTGTGCTTAATACCACATTGGTGTCAAGGGGTTTTATTCCTGATTTTGGTGACACGACCAAGTAGTTTCCAGCTTAAAGCTTATAAATAACAAACACAACTCAGTTGATGATTTCAAAAGTCTACTGTATTACAGACTAATACAAACCAACATTAAAACAGTCACATAGTAAGTAGTGTATCAGATCTCATATGACTTACACATTGCTCATTATCAAGAGATTTAACAGAACAGATACAGTTTAGCATACACCTTACTAGCCAGCTTCAGTTGTCAGAACTAGATGTTGGCCTGTTGGAACACCTAGATTAATTTTTTTTTAACTAAAAGATCATGGAATTCTAAGGAATTAATAGGAATTGCAACAGGAAAACAGTAGCTATCAGCAATATACTACAATCAACTATCTGTTGTAACTAGTGTTACACCTCATCCTTACTTTGATATTTAATGAAATATTTAACATGAAGACAGATATTTATAAGTACTAAACTAGAATAGACTTATCACACTTATGAAAAAGCAGAAACTCCAAAAAAGTTTATTATTCAGACAGTCATATTTCACCTTAAGCCACCCACACATTTTAGACGGAGCCTCTCTAAAGCTGCTAAAACCGACTACTACTCAACCCTCCTTAAAAAGTATCCAACCTTTAACCACTGTGTGGCCATAACACTACTTTCTACTCGTCTATTTCAGCGCTTGTTTCTCGGAGGGCATTGCTCTGTTCGTGGATAAACACAGTGGCTTTTGATTCCAAGTCTCCCAGCTGTTCAAATGAAGTGGCAGATGGATCTTGATCATTAGAAGCATCAGATGCCTTGCACACCTTCTCCCGAATGCGTTGAGAATATCGCAAAGGGGTTACAATGTTCAGCTCTTTAGCACTGCACTCCTTTGCCTCATGATGCATCTTTACACTTCAGGAAAGAAAAAAGAAAATCACTAAACACAGGCACACCTCACACAAAGTGCCTCTATAGCATCTACCATAAACAGCAAGTCATGATTCCTATTCAACTCT
>NW_008651175.1:2159-11346 GCF_000695815.1 Acanthisitta chloris
CCTTTCCCATTCATGCAGTTAAAAACAGATGTACAACTCTTTTCTTGGACAAAATATTTTAACCCAGAGAACCTCCTGAAAAGAGTTTCCAAAGGAAGATTCCTCCTTGTTCCATCAGGGAGAAACTGTTGTCCCTGCTATGAGGGATAGTGGACAGCTGCCAGGAGTCCAGCTGTATCAGATATCAAAGCTGAACACAGCTTTCCTAAGTCTGCTATCTTAGAAGAAACCCCTGGCAAAAAAATAATTTAAATATTATCTGGTGTGTACTGAAGTTACTACCTAGGTATTTGCCTCAAGACACATTTAAAATAATCTTTACAGGACAGTTGTCTTGTTCACTACTTCTGTGTTGTGTGACGTACAACCACGTCTGCATTTGAAGACAGGAAGGCTGAAGACACCTACTTTCTCTTTACCTAGCTCAGTGTAGAATGTGGGCTGTGGGAGGGGATCCTAAACCTGGAATTCATGTCCCTGCCACAAAAGCCTGGTTCCTCTGCAGTGTGGCATTCAAAAAGCAAAATAGTTGGAATAAATAGATGAATTTGTTTGAAAAGACTTCCTTCTGAAGGAAGGGGAAACAATCCTAAAATTTGAGTTCTTGAAAGCTTTTGACTAGGTGCTCTCCAATGCAGTGCCTCCTTGTTTCAACAAGACACAAACATTACTGTTGTTCCAGACACTGCAAACTTTCCATGGTTACCTGCAGTAGTCTTACCTTCCCAAGTGTGGTGTGGTAGGTGGATTGTATCTCATTGATGTGTCATTCTCCTTCTCAGGAGAATTACTTGCTTGGGCTACATCTTTTAGCCCTTCCTCATTCTGTTCTTCTGTTTCACATTTTCCTTTCTTTTTGGAACGTCCTTTAGCCTTCTGCTTTTTATTCTTTTTTGGCAATATCTCTTCTTTTGGTTTTAAGTCTAATTGTGTTTCTTCTTTGTTGATAGCTTCACTGCTTATCTCCTCCTTCTTGTCATTGCTCTCTGCTTTTTGGTCATTGGAACAGAAATCCTTGAAGCTTTCCTGAACTGTCTCTACAGATGAATTTGGTTCCTTGTTGACTTCCACTGCCTCACTTAAATGAGCTTCTAACACAGTTCCCCCTAAAAATAAAACAATTAAGAAAGTACAGCTGCTATTAGTTACAGCTAAAGATAATGTTTTAGAGAGATCCCTGAAGTCTTAGAGCTTTACATGAGAATGAAATTAACTATGTGTTGAGCCTGAGCCACAGCAATTTAAGTTACTTATCATTCATTTTAGTCACCTTCAAAAACCTGCAACCTGAAAACTCAGGCTAAGTATACACATTCTGAGAAATTGTTTTCTTCTTTTCCAAGAGCAGCAGCTCTGAACAAGTATTTCAGTCAGTTTGTGTTTAAATACTCATCAGGTTATGTTATATTGAAGAGGAATATTCATGGCTACTCCTCTTCCAAAATTAGAATCTTTACAACCTTTAATTGACACTAAGCCATAACACAACCATGCTTCTGGTAGTGAAGGAGTTTGTGTCAGAGGCACCAATTTTTAACTCACAAGAATATTTTATAATAGATAAATAAAATATATGTAATTTATATAATGTTTTTCAGGCTGAAATAGCTGGACAAACTTCCCTTTGACAGAGTTTAAGTAGTAAAGTTTGAATACAAGAGCATTGCCACTCATTTTTACATGCCTGTTGTTGAAGCGTACTTGCTTAGTCAAGGCTGTTTTCTAAGACAATTGAGTACAAAATGAACACAGAAAAGTTTCCACAAAATAGAATGTAATATAAGCACAAATAGCTTAAACTGCTTGTGTTGCCTACCAAGTCAGACTTACCATTCTCAGACTTAAAAAGTGTTTCAGTATTCTTCATAATATCTATTAGTGCATGTCGCAGTTCCTCTTTAGGCTGAAAAAAAGTTGCACTCTTTTAGAAAAGCAACATCATTTCAGCTTATTTGGTTGATATAACAGTTACAGGAAAGTGGTACAGGTCACATGATCTTCATGTTACAAACCGTTTATTTAATGCTGTTCAGACATAAGTCAGAACACAAGTAAACCCAGTATTTTTGGCACTTGGTGCACTAAGGCTCAGGCTATATTTGATGCCCTGAAATCTTGGTGATATTAAAGCACAGGAATTAAGTCCAGCAAAAAGTGTAAAATTAAGTTCTATTTTGGGTTTCTAGTGATACTAGAAGTCTCAATCCTTAATTCCTTTGGGGCAGAACATCATATGGTAATTTGATGATCCTAAACCTTTCTTCTTCAAAGTACAGTGGTTATAGAGCAAACCAAATCCATTATTTTAATGTTCAAGTATGCCACATGACTCTCCCTTTTACTATAAAAGAACTTAATAAAATCAGAAGCAGTTGTACCTTATATACTACACTTTCATGCTTATATATTTGTTAATCTCTATCTTCAAGAAAAGCTGCTCACCATTGCTCCTGCCAGAATAGCCTCCTCATAGACAGCAATTAGTTTTTCAAGAGGACTCATCTGTTCAAGACGAATACAGCAGATCCAGTATTTTGCAAGCTTTTTAACCCCAGGAATTCTCTGTGTCAAGTCATCCAACATGGCACGTACTTCATCACCATGACACCCCTAAAGTCAGCACAAAAGCAGAGATTTACATGCAGTTAAACACTGAGGTGCTGTATTTTAGCTGGTTTTGAACTAGGAAACAAGTAATTTTTTTCCTTCTTTGGCAGAAGAATTGATATTCACCTGTTCTTCCAAGTGAGAATTATTTATACAGTGTTGTAAATTTGGAGGGATAGTAGAATGCATACACATCTTCAGAGCTACCTGAAAGACTTTTTCAGATGTACAGCCAATGTTGTGAAAATGCAAACTGGTTTTAGATTAGTTACTTCTAGCTACTTTCATTACATTATAGCTTGTCTTTTCCTATCATTACTATTATGGCCTATTCTTATTGTGTAGTTCAGTAAGTTAGTAAAGCTTAATTTCTTCAGGTGTTGGCAAAAGCTATGATATTGCTTAACTTGGGGAGCAATTAGTCCCCTGCATCTGATTCACATGGGTCTAGCATGCCCATAGGAGTTGCATGTTGCAGGGACCTGTATGATCAGAACACCGTAGGCAATGGCCCCAATACCTGTTCTGTTAACTGCAGGCATTCAGAGAGAGTGGTCTTGACCTTTTCACTGCGTAACACGTGCTCTAAAGCATCAGAAGAGAATTCTTCACTTTTAGACTCAGATCCCTGAAGCATATGTATAGGAGGTCTCCTCATCGCTCTTCCTGTAGATGTCCTCCATTCATTCAGGCGAGCTCTGCAATTAACAATATTATTAGCTGAAGCGACAGATGGTTTACCATTTTTCACTTTTACTAACACTAACTAGGGTAAGTCGTACAAAGATGTACTTTCCAGATAGTCCGAGTCTCCTCTCTAATCCCCAAAGGAGCAGAGCTGCCATTTAGATCTGCATGGAAATTTCAGAACCGTGCATATCACTGTCTGCTTTAGGTGTCTATCAGATTAGAACACTTTAACCTCCCCTTTCCAGCAGCAACAGGAGACTTAGGTTACAGGTTCTTGTTTTCATAAGAGAGTAAAAGATGCTTCTGAATTATTCATCTGTGCCACCTCTGTTTGCTAATACCCCTTTAAACCAGAACTAGAAACTATTAAGTGTGTTAAGACACAAGGCATGGAGAGCAGCCCAGAACAACCCTAGCACACAGTTTTTAAAATCTGAAACTGATGTGAAACGTAATTCAGTTTTCATATTTCCTTTCTCCCCATTGTCTAAGATATATTCACCAAACTATTGACAAATAGCCTCCTTCAGTCTGTGAAAATGCTCACTGCTACATACGTCCTGCCTCAGTCATTTCTTTTTGAAGCTGTGACATGCATGTGAAATTCACTTACAGGATTATCTGTCATGCTTAAGGCTATCACAACCCTTAAGCTAAAAAAACCCAAACAGCTCTAGCAACATATATTTTCTAACTGCACAGGACAAGCTGTAAGCCTGGAGAGCTACTGCAATTAGTCTGAGTCCTGATTTCTCAGTAATTAAATCTACAGTTTTATTCTGTTGCCCTTGGCATCGAGTTCAAACACTCAGTTCTTTTTTTCAGTGTATCTACAGCAAGACATAGATCAAGCTAGATATTCTTGGAAAGATCTGAATAACCTCCAAGATCAAGCTACAACAGTAATTCAGTTACCTTCTATCTTCTGCTGACTCTTTTGGCAAAATAAATTTTCTGCTGCCATTAGGTTTGGAATTCTGTCCCAATTTTGTAGCATGAACAAGAGAAATTGGTTTTGCATCTTCACAAAAATCTGCACATTTTTTCACACCTAGTGCTCCGCGATTAGAAATGTTGGAAGCACTCTTCGCTGGCTGTTCTTCCCTTCCACCAATCGGTTTTTGGACAGTTGCTTTCTTCGGCACTACACCAAGTGTCAGTTGCTGTTTCTTCAGACTAGGCTGTGAGTTAATAGCAGCTTTGTCAGATGGTTTGCTGGTGAGTGACAGGACACCATTTGGGTTTATAGATTTAGGGTTGTTTGTGACTTTCATGGTCTTCAGAATTGCACTGCAGCTTTTCCTGGCCAAAGAACTTGCTGCTGGTTTGGTAGCCAAAGGAAGAAGCTTCTTGTCTGGCAAAGAACTCTTTTCCTCCTCAGATTTTACTGCTTTTCGGAAGGAATTTACCTTGGATTGGATAACTTTGCCACGATATGTGCCAAGCGCTGGTTTCTTTGGTAGGCTGGCACTCGCATTTTGTTTTTCTGCAAGCAATTGCTTCTCTTTTATTCTTTTGATTTCTAGAAAGGCCTTGGTAAGAGATGCATGCTGAGGCTTTATTCCACTCACTTTATCCTTGGAAGCATGATCTCCAGGATTCCAGTTTGGCCCTGACACATAACTTGTCAGTGGGATTGTAGAAGAGTTTATAACATTTTTTTCTGAGCTTATGCTTGATTGGTCCCATGACAGTTCATCAGCATTCTCTTTATTTTCCTGAAATCAAAAGCAAATCCATGGAAATGTTAGAAGACCATTCATGCTGCATGCTCCTTGTCTCCAAAGAGGCTTCCACTGATATAGAGGACTAGAGTGATTAACAGTAAATGCCACTTTAAAGGTATTTACAGACGTACTATATAAATACTGAGTATTTGTTAACTATTATTGCAGAACTCACACCAAAACCCAAATGAAAATTGCTTAAATTCTGCCTTGGAAGTAAGAGTCAAAACTCTCAAAGCAACTGCTGTCTTTTCACCAAATTACCTTCCAAGAAGGATAAAAAGTAGAAACTTGCTTTAGGCTGTAGGTAGCCAAAAGCAGTTTTGCTGTTTGCATACCTCACCACTTACTGGCAGCACCATTCCTCTGCTTAGTGTGGATACTCTACTAACACAAGGTAGTGAGTAAAGCCTTTAATTAGGGCTCTAGTAGATGCTACTAGAAGAGGGAGAATTTTTCTTGCTGTTGAGCTTAGGATGCTGTAAGTTCAGAGTTGTTACATGAGGTTTATATGGCTTTACTACCCGCTGAAGCTCTCAGCCATATGTTCTCAGCACAAGCCCAGCCCAGAGGCCATGAGAAGTGGGATCTAGTCTTTTCCTCCAAATAAGGTGCTCTACAGCAACTAATTCAGCATTATCCAAGCTGCAGCTTTTGGAAGAGTGAAGTATCTAAAGACAGGAAAAAAACCCCATGTGAATTACATGTGGAATTCTGCAGAAGCTGGTATTACCCTTCATTAAGGAAGATGCCCTTGAACTGTAAGAAAACTACAGCTCACCTCATTTCCTGCTCTGCCGTTTGGGCTTAGAAGCTGGATTTGACCAAGCCTATAACTAGAGCTCAAGTACAAGGGCTGTTATTTCAGGAAGCTGTGTAGCTTAACTCAACTTTAAAGTCACGTGAGACATTTATACAGACCAAAATATGGCCCTTCAGGAAATTTCTAAACCAGTGCCTTTGTTCTCACTTTCAGAATTTTTTCCCTCAACATTCAGTTTTGAAGTTCTAAGGTTTTTGCTTCCCTCCTCAAATAACTCCATCTCTTGGAATCCAAACTCAAAGCTGTCTAACGTGAACATAGGTCTCGTGTCTATTTTTTCTTCAGCTTTGCCCAAGAACAGGTCTGGAGAAGAATCTCTATTTTGCTATTCCTACGCAACACAACCATTGGCATCTTAATTTTGGAAAAGTGACACAAGATGGGAACACATTCCCTTAAACTCTGATTAGGTACTGGCATCTACTTCTGATCACATTAAAATTGCCAGCACACAACTGGAAAACCACACACAATCAACAGTTAGTTTTGTTAATGGTTTGATTTTCTTCCAAGTAACAGAGTACAATAGAAGACTTGACTCAGACAGAAGACCTTACTCAGATTTAAATAACTTCCTGAAGACCAAAAATATATCCAAAAATTTAACAACTTCTCTCAAGAATCTCAGAAAGCTTAAGCATTATTTCTGCAATAATGGTATCCTCTTTCATGCTCTCTCCCATCGGGCATGAGCTGAATATCGATATGATCCATTACATACAGTAATGTGACAGTTCTCCAAAAAGCATATAAGCAGCAGTGACTGAATAAAATTTTAACAAACACACCTCTGTACCTGCAAACTTCTCATGCTGTAGCAGTCATGTAACAAATATGATTTGAGTGAGTGGAATGTTGTAGCCATAGAAACAGTGCCATCAGCATTTAAATATCAGTCAAAAACTTACCATTTCTGGCTTTGGAGATGTTGAAAGCTGCAAGTTGCCTGGCAGTTTATTGCTAGTAGCTCTCCTAGTTCTGCTACTGCTTAAAAAACAAAAAAGACATCTTAAATCACACAACAAAGGAATGTACTTTTAGAGGATGTTCTCATGGTCGAGTTAGTAGTCTGCAGGCTGAACTCACACTGAAGCATTTGTTTGTCTTGTACTATTCCTCCAGCAAAAACAAATGGTTAAGCAACCACTGCTCGGGGCCCAAGCTGCAAAACATCCCTTCTTACACCATAAAGAGCTGGCTAAGAGATTAGAATTTACTGCAGGTGTCCTTGTCATGTTTAAGGATGAGTACCAACTTGTCTGGCCTGATTTATCTGCTCTAGAAAGTCATGTTTACAAATGCTGCAATTGAGGGGAAAGGAGGAGTAGCACGAGGACTTGAAGTTCAGCTACTGCAGTCAGAGCCAAGGCCATTTGAGGCAAGACAGAACAAGGACACATAGTGCCTACCACACTGACAGGATCCCAAAACCTTCAGTCAGGCACCAGAGCTGGCATCAGACTACCTAGTGAGTCACAAAACCACCAAGACCAGTATCGTCTCCTAGCAACTATGAAAATGTATTGACAGCTCAGAAGAAAAACATCTCAGTTTAAAGTTACAAATCCAAATTCTTCCTCAGATGCTTCATGATGCTTTCTTTATATGAAACGTGAAGCACTACTGCATTTGGCTAAAATGAACGTTCATTAGCAATTGGTATCTTTGCATCAGATGATCTCACAGAAGCCAGCTGAGATGAAAATGAACATGCATTAAAGAATATAAAGGTATGTAAGCCATAGGAGAAATACCTGACTGATCCCTCGTTTTCTTGCATGGAAACACCAGAAAAAGTCTTCTTTCTGGATAGATATTCTTCAACTTTTTGTCGCCTTTGTTCTAGTGGGTTTTAAAAAAGACAGACTTAGTACATTTGCAGCTAGAATAGTAATGCCAAACTTTGTCTCTTAGTAAAAAAGGAAATGCAATTAGAAAAGCATCAAGACATCATGAAACATAGACACTATGGATTGAGAAAGTCTTTAGTTTAAAATTCATATCACAATTTCTTACACATTCTCTCATTTCTTGAGAAAGGTTATATTCAAGGGGCAGTTGAATATGTTACAGCTATGCAAGATGGCTCTTTTGCTGTGTTCAGCTAAAAGAATTGCAGTTTTGTGATGGGAAGAAGTCAGGCTCACTCTTATCTTCTGGGTGCTCATCCAATATTTCACATTGTTGTCTCACCAAGTATACTTTTCACTTGTGACAGTAGCAAGCGTAGCATACATTAAAAACACCGTGTACATGAACCCAGCTGACCATCTGTAAAATCATTTGCTTCTCTTCTGTTGTCATGTGGACATCTGCACAAACACTGGACTAACAGAGCGTTAATACCAGCACAAAGTGACCATGGAAAGGTCTTGAGACAGCTGTCACTGTCTTAACTGAGAAAGCCATTCAGGAACAAGACACTATTTCTTCTGTTTTCACTGGCTGACTGAACACCAGAGGTTTATGTCCTTGTAGTAGTTTTGCATGGCCAGGTTTTAGCAGTGAGGGGGTGGCTTCTGTGAGAAGGTGCCAGAAGCTTCCCTACGTCCTGCAGAGCCAATGCCACCACTATGGCGAGGCCGAGCCAATCAGTGGTGCTAGTAACACCTCTACGATAACATATTTAAGAAAGGAAAAAAAGTTGTGCAGAAGTAATTGTGGCCAGAGAAGAGAGGACTAAGAAGATGTGAGAAGCACAACTATGCAGACACCAAGGTCAGTGGAGAAGGAGGGGGAGCTGAGGATGCCCTGCAGCCTGTGGTGCAGACCATGGTGAAGCAGCTGTAACCCTGCAGCCCATGCAGGTTAATGGGATGCAGAGGTTCACCTGCAGCCCGTGGAGGAGACACACACCCGAGCGGGTAGATTCCTGAAGGAGGCTATGAACCCATGGGAAACCCTTGCTGGAGCAAGTTCCTGGGAGGCTTGCTGCGCTGGTGTAATTCGTTTGGATATGGTGCTTTTTTTTGGGACAGCCGCCCACGCCCGTACCAAACGAAGCCAGAGAAGCCGGACAGACAGCGTGCATCACCTCCTTCTGAAGAGGCTACAGCAGCTGGCACAGCAGAAGTGCATCTGTCAAGAGATGCTGCACAGCAGCAAGCTCAACGCTCATCCTAGAGCCTCCCAACACCTTCTGCGTCAAAAACTCAGGTCTCACCAGCCTTTGCACAAACAGCAAAGCATCATGAAAGCAACTCTATTGCTTTAACTCACGCAAGCTAAACCAGTCCGAGAGTAACGAACACACGGGTGCAGGTCTAGATGGACGCATTTGCTTGTTTCAATAGGATGCTCTTACTATAGGGCCTCTCTTTCGTCTTTAGGGAAGGCTTCA
>NW_008651176.1:0-24954 GCF_000695815.1 Acanthisitta chloris
TCCAGCATCAAGCTCCTAGGTTTCCATAGCAACGGATGCTTAGGTTGAATGGAAAGTGGCAGAGTTGCTGTCCCCTCCTGTCTCCGAAATCCTTCTCTTTTGACCTCTAAACTTGCCAGAGATACTGAGATTCCAACACACGAAGTGCCCATTCCCACTGAGAGACTTGCTGCTGAAGAGACCACAAACTTGATTATACTTTAGCCAGTGGATTTGATGGGCTGAAATGTTTCTAAACGCTGTTCTTGCGTAAAGTTTTAGCTGTTAAGATAACACCATCTTTGATATATGCAATTTTATTGGTCTTAAAAATCTCCCACTTCAGTAGATCACATATACAATATTCTAAGGTGCAACTAACCCCCCCCTCCATGATTTCAGCAACTGCCTGATCAAAAATCTCTTTACATCTGTATAGTCTCATCCACCTCTTTTTATTTGTGTCTTCAAAGTCGTGGATGAAAAGTCTTAACATTTAGATGAAAAGGGAACTTTATCTCATCAAGAGAGAAAACAAAAACAAACACTCTGCCACCTTCCCGATGGAACTTGAAAGAAGGAATCATTTTGATCTTCACAACTGAGATCCTGACATTTAATTAAAAAACAAGATGAGCACACAATGCTCTGAAGCAAAGGTCTAGCTTCTAAGTCACATCAACATACATCATAACAGAGGTAACTTTCCAGAAGCCACTTGGACTGCTCATAAATTCTGTTTTGGACACAAATTGATTACATACTACCAAAAATCCGGACAGGTAGCTCAGCTAAATTCTATCTTGAACTGCATTAAGAGTGACTCAATGATATTTGGAATTTGTGACAACTAGCACTAAAAAGAAGTATATAAAGGATCAAAACAATCAAATTAAAAGAAATAATAAATTTTTAACTTGTAAGAAAAACTAGGGCACAAAGGAATAATCAAAGAAAGCCACAAAAAGGCAAGATGAAACCACTAGACAGGAAAAAAAAAACCCACCAAAAATTTAATGTCTGAATTAAAAAGTCTCAAAGAAAGTACAGAAAAAAAGAAAACATTCTGCCTCACAGCTCAGCTCAAAACCGAAAGCCACTAAGGACCAATTCAGCTCCAAATACATTGTTTGTGGTTTTAATTCTAAAGAACCAAGATTTCACATAATCGAGTTTGTCTAGTCATGCACACACGTATTGTGCATGTATGTGTGTACACAATTCATGGAAAAATTACATGAAGGGAACACAAAATTGCAATGTCAAATACTTTCAAAGCTCAGTGAAAAACAAACAGCCAAATGGTCCTTATCCACTGAAATATCCTGATCATGCAGCTTTAGGCTGTGATTAATTTGCCCTAAAATAAATAATTACAGCTATTTAAAGGCCTTTCTGATTCCAGCTATCCCTCCATGACAGACCAGCGACAGCAGAAGCAATGTCATGTCATGTTCTGGGTATCGTGGTGGGTGAAGGAAGACAATTTGCACCAGCTGGGAACTGCAAGACACATTTCTGTCACCCTGCTAACGCGAGTGACCTTGCGTAGAAGGGCTGAGCAGGCAGCTGGAGGCAGAAATATCTTGAATAAACCCCTGCAATAAGATTCACCAGAATCAGTCTGTCGATGCCATTACTGAAAGCAGGAAGATTTTTCTGAGTCATCGGGGACCCAGATGATTTCATTAGGGACTCTGGAGAGCACTCCAGTCTGCCTGCACACAAGCTATTTCAGGATGTAGCTTGTCCCCTACAAGGCTGTGTTGTGGTAGTCCTGCCTGCCTGATAGGGAGGGACACAACCCAGTGCTCCTGAGTCACTGTCAGTGCTGGAAGCCCTCTACTATCCATTTGGAAGCCCATGGGTAATTTGCTGTTTACCTGTGCATGACTTGGAGCTGAGAGTCCTGTGGCTAATTTGCTGTTCATCTGTGCATGACTTGGAGCTGAGAGTCCTCTACAGTGTCCTAGCTATATGACCAGATACAGTCATACAATGCACACACCAACAGGACATGGACAACAGGATGGAGCAAAAAAAAAAAAAAGGAAACACGGGAAACCTCAAGACATGACAGTGAAATGGCAATAAACAAACACCATATCGGCAACCAGGGTTTCATTGCAGCTAAAGACCTTTTCAGCCTATGGCAAGATTTGAGGAGAAGCAATTTGTGATATGAAATATGTTTAAAGAGGCAGAATATTTCAGAAGTACAAACATAAAATCTTTGTCTTTAAACACAGGTCTTATGTAGAAGAAAGATCCTTACCCTACATCCTGCAAAGAGATCCCAAGACAAAAATGAAGGCATTACTAAATAAACAGTGTCCTCAAGCATCTCTTAGCTGTATATTTAATTCAGTATCCAAACTTTTGAAAGGAGGTTTGGTTCCTAACTAGTGACACAAAATAAAGTGTATTAGCTTAAGACATTTCCCCTGCAGCAGCAAAGTATGTTCTACTGAAATTTTATAAGCATAGAGAAAAAAATGACACTTGTTTTTTTCCATGTTGTATAAATAAACAGTGTATCCACATTTCAACACTATTAATGTATGACAATCAAAAGCAGGTCAAACCCAAGCCCTAGTGCCTTTAAAACTCCACATAAAGTATTTCTTTTCAGACAAGCCTTCTCAGAATAACACTGGCAAAGAAACAATCCAGCAATATTACTCTCAGATATCTTTTTTTTATATTACTTATGTCTGTCAGGGAGTTCAAGCACTGTCATTCATGTTCCATTCTTCTGTTCTGACTAAGCAATTTATGTTTGCTGAAACTTTGAACTTGTCATCTAAATAATGAACAGTTTGTTGCAGACAGAGCTAAATATGTTACTAGTTTTCAAGTAGTGATAGTCACATTCAGCTGATTAGTGAATTTTTTAACAAAAATTATTTTTTCAATAGTTCAAGTACTTTTTTATTATTAATAAATATTCTTTCCTTTTCCAATTAGCTTTGAAATGAATTTTAGAATTTCCTGGTTATCTTTTCATATCACTCCAGAAAATGCCAAGTTATTATTTTCTCTTAATATGACTTTATTTATTAATATAATCCCTCTGGGTTTTTTATAATAGCAACTCTCCAGGCACCACAGAAACAAAGACACACTATTTTAACTCCTATTACCATTGCTAGCCAAGATAAAAACAGCCAACTCACAAATGTGTAATGGCCCCAGGCGTAGAACTTCTATATATCTACTGTCTGGTGTCAACTGAAAACACAACCAAATCAAAACAGAGCAGAAAATCTCTCTCCTACGTCAGATGCACCAACTTAGCAGCCTCTGAGGATACACCTGATCATTTTGATCTAACACATGTGCTGGGGGGAGCATAGCACTGTGTGACACTAGGACTGCAGAAGACTGAAGGGAAATATACACTGTGGCATTAGTATTCCAATTTGTTTATTTTCTTATACCATTACTTGTGCTAGTAGCATCTCAGAGCAAGTTACGTAGCAGTGCAACATTGAACAGTGAGTGAGCCTGGGACAGGCGCATCTCTGAGCAAGTTATGTAGCAGTGCAGCATTGAACAGTGAGTGAGCCTGGGACAGAGAGAGACATGTTTCTCTCTGGCATCAGACATTATTCATAAAAATAATTTTGCAGGCCTTACAATGATCTGAATCCCCTCGAACAAATCCAAACCCCATTAAAATGAAACAAGCAAACTAGCTTTCCACGCCGGAAAAAGAGAAACATTGAGCAAGTTATGTAGCAGTGCAGCATTGAACAGTGAGTGAGCCTGGGACAGAGAGAGACATGTTTCTCTCTGGCATCAGACATTATTCATAAAAATAATTTTGCAGGCCTTACAATGATCTGAATCCCCTCGAACAAATCCAAACCCCATTAAAATGAAACAAGCAAACTAGCTTTCCACGCCGGAAAAAGAGAAACATTAGGTAAATTAATTTTCTGGGCACTGCAAGAATAATTGAATTTTCCACAAGTGGCTGAAAACACCAATACTCAAGTACTGTGAACAGTAGGCAATGGTGGCTTTGTAGGATACAAGGATTTGGGGAATAAAGAAAGTAGGCTGGAAGAAAAGGCTCTTCAGGGGAAGAGATGGGCCCAGAGGGAGCCATGAAGAAAAAAATCAAAAGCATATAGAAGAGACAGGGACACAGTGAAGTACCAGGAGGGCTGAGAGAAAAAGGAGATGAAGGCAAGTGAGGTCAAAGAGGCAGAGGAAAAATGGACCAAAACTGTCAGAGATGGAAAGCACCAACATTTCTGGAGAGCAGGGAGACAGGCTGGGGTGGTACAAGGTTAATTGGAGCCATAGGATGGGAGGATTTTCAAAATCAGGGAGATCAGCTGCTCCGGAGGGTAATTCCAACACCTGGTGGATAAATGTTCTCTCAGTGGTCAGCAGACACATGATTTTACCCACTGAGAGTCTTGATACTCACCTAGGCCTAATTAAATTAAATCAAGAACACATAGCTGGATATCAGCAGGTTCTTCATGGTAGTGTGAGCAGTGCTGTTTCCAAAGGAAATGGGTGAAAGTCCTAATGCTGAGGGCATTTATAAATAGCCATATGAGGCATTAGAAAATGTGCTGTAAGGCAAAATCCTGCCAACTGGCAAAATGATAGACTACATGACCAAGAGAATATGATTTTGGATGATTTTGCAATTGGTGCAGAGGTGATGAAAGGCAGAAAAAAAAACCAACACAGAAGAGAGGTGTCAGGAGCAAAAGCTGTGCAAGTCTGGTGCTAGAAAAGGTAACCACAAAGCCTAAGTAAAAGAAGGTACTGATGTACATGTGTTTGTACAGCTGTACACCACACTGGGGTCCTGGCCTACCACTGTACCTAGTATTGCCACACATACCCATAGAAATTTGTACTGCAGACTGTCTTTCTTGTTTTAATTAATGTTCTGACTTTGAAAGATTTATCTGAGAGAAGTTAGGATGAGATCCCAATTCCATGTCTTCAAGAGAAGCCAGGAAGTTAAACATTAAAGCTACAGATAAATACATTTGTCTTTGGATGCCAAGAGCTGTTGGCAGCCATGTGGGACTCAGTTAATGCTGCTGAACTTTTCTCCACTGCCATATTCCTCTCTGCTTTGTAACCTGCCAGTATTTGATGCTCAAATCAGATATGTCATGACAATGATCAGTTTGCCTGAGATTAATATGATCTCTCAGGGGGGATTTCAGTAAGAAAAGGAAATATATTTTTCTTCAGAAAGGCAAAATAGACTGTGGCAGGTCTATCATAAAAGCACCCATCCTGCAAAAGCACCCAGTGGCACTTTGGTCAGCTAGTTAAGGTGGAATCTGCCTCAAGGCAAGAGACAGGCTCAGCTCTATATGTGAAAGGGATGCACAGAGTTCCTGCTCCATTTAAGTGCCTGAGCCACATTTGCACATCCCCATGTTGGGAGAACCTGATTGTGATTCCTCTCTAATTCACCACTATAAAACTGGTAGCAGACAGAAGCAACATACCGTGGAGAAATTCTGAATTTCCACCTGCCAGAAAGAACTTGTGCATGCAGAATTTTAGAGAAACAGAAGGAATTTAGTGAGTCAGCATTTCAAATGCATTCCACAGATTTCAAAAGGAACAGACAAGGCAAAATAATTTCATTTAAAGACTTTTTCTTTACAATACAAAGATTTTCTTTAAACAGATCTGTGACTCCTCAGACTAGCTGTCACTAAATTCACTTTTTTTTTTTTTTTTTTTGTTTCTTGGAAGAGAACTAAAACCTAGATTTACTAAAAGACCCAGGGGATGTAATGACACAATTTTAGGTTTTGGAACCCCACAGCTGAATAAAAACCCTAGAGAGAAATATGCAGATGCAGGGGGAAAAAGCATATATAGAGAAGTGGACATTTCAAAAAGACTAGTTTAGGCTAACCAAATATCCTTATACTCCACTGTTCTCATTCTGGCCCTGTCAGCCATATGTTTCTTCCTCCAGTTTGGCATAGCTTCAGCATATTCAAATGTTCTTCTCTTGCAGCCTTTCACAAAGAAAGGAGCAATGATGGAGGTTTGTGAAAATCCTTCTGTGAGAAAGCATGTTGGATATTCTCTAGGAATAAATACTGCATCAGGGAATCTTGAAGACTGTAGGTGGAATTCAGTCCAGTTTCTGTCTCCCATCAGGATTACAGGCAGGTGAGGAGCTGTCTTGAGATGTCTTCTCAGGGCAGTTTTGAATGCACAGAACTGCCACTATGGGTATTACAGAAAGTTTTCAGGCTGGACAGAAAAGCATCTCATTAGTTCCAGTCACCTGTACTTAAGTGGGCTGTAAGTAGGGACTTCATGGAGGACAGTTCTAGATTAGCTGTCTGAAGTCCCCTGAAATCACCTAAAAGTAAATAATTCCTTTTTGGATTTGGCACTAATTTGAAATGAAGATGTTCATGCTACTTCACCATTAGTGCTGGTGTGTGTTCTTTCCTGCTCATTTGCCTTCATAAATTGATTAGGAAAATAAACTTACCAGCTTACTCATAGTTTTCTAAGTACAAATTACCTCATTTGTCCAATTCACCTGCCTTAGTAACAGAAAGTCTAAAATGACTGAGGCTCTTGCAAACTATTTGATAATGTTTTTGGTCAATTGCCATCATGTAACAGCAAATATACAGGATTATAAATGGCTGTCAAACAGTGTATTCATTTTTTAAAAGGTGGGAGACACAAGGACAAGAATTGAATACTGACAGGAGATGAGTAAATTATGTCCTTACCAATTTAACACAAGTTTATGACCACCATTAATTAATGTCAGCAAACAAGCCAACCAATGAGAGCTTTTCATTTAAAATACCTCTTGAGTTTGTGCCTGGATTTAACTTATCAACATATGTGCTTCCTTTTAACTTTACCACACTTTCAAAGTATGCCAGAGGCACTAAGCTTTGCAAAGGTATTTAGCAATGTGAGGTACTCAAATACACATTGGTATTATCAAAGTCAGATCAGTGTTGGCATAATCAATATGTGCTGTTGCTTTGGAAAATTCCAGAGGATGTTCACATGCATCTTGATGTATTCACTGCGTGTACCTAAATTTAGGGGCATTTTATTTCTAGTTGCTAGTTAAGTCAATAGAGATCTTATTGGCTTGCTAAGTAATATCGTCAAAAAATAAATAAACCCTAAGCTTTGTGAAACAAACCATGCAGATTTGAAGTCCTTCCTGACCTAGAGGTATCTTTATTTGCTTATGCCAAGGAATCATAAAAGCGTGTCAAGTGAACCAAACTAAAGAAAGTATGAAAACTAACTTTAGAGATGTTCAATAATTTCACAAGAAAGATAAAAGCGATCCAGGACTCCACTAAGCAAGAAAATACAAGCTGCCTCATTGTGATCTGAAGACAACTGTGACAAAGGCTATCCTGTGAAACTTTGCACATGATGATTTCAAACCTCTGAAAGAAGTCTGATTTGCTCTTCCAGAGAGAAATAATCGAATTCCCTCCAAGTTATACAAGCACACAGCAGTATTCAGATCCTCTTGTTCCTCTCCACAAAGCAGGGAAGCAGCAACTAGGCAGCTAAAAATGTCACAAAGTGTCCAAGAACCAACCTTTGAATCCATCAGTTACTGCAGCACGACTTTAGCAACACAGCCAGTGCTGCATTTTGTAAAAGCACCAACACTGAAAGCAATTGAAAAAACGAAGCCACCATGACTTAAGGCAGTAACAGTATCTGATGAAACACCATTTGCTACACTGCCTGATGCTTCCCCTCCAGAAACATTATCAGCAATGGGCAGACACAACCAGCACCACCACTTATTTGGAATTTAAGATTCTTAAATCATGAAATTGTTTCTCAACACTACATCTCCAATGATTTCATATAAACAACCACACTATAACCTTCTTCAATTTCATGAGACTGAACGAATTTTACTGGTTTTTTTTCTGTGGGAATTGTTTATTCTAGCCATTATTCACCAATTTAAATATGTCTTTTCCTATCCAGTAACTTGGTAAAGCGGAATTCGCTCCTGATTCTGGGGATAATAAATTTCTTGAAAATATCCTTTACTGAGAAAAGAGTATCCCCATTCAAAGGTATATATTCTTGTATTGGTATCACTTGGTATTTTTGGAAGTAGATGACACCTCAAAACCAATTAGCATGGCCTAGTTGTGTCACCCAGAAACATACGGGTCCTTGAAGATAAAGCACACGTGGGACTGACATTTGCAGAGCATTATGACAAATACAGGCAACAACTTGTCAGAGGTGGAAACATTTGCTGAGTAACAGACATGACATAACCAAGAAAGTGGGACATTCACCCCAAAGAGGGGCAAAACTGTGTTTTGGCTAGAATTGGACGTGCAGGAATCTAAATTATCTGGGATTTTCCTACCAAAAGCAACTGCCTCATCTTGAAACACACAGAGCTTTCTTTGTATTAAAGAATTTGCAAGAAAGTATTGGAACTTGGCTTGTATCAGAGCTCAAGTCTTATATGGAGTGTTTGAGGGAGCTGTGGTGGTTCAGCCTGGAGAAAAGGAGGCTTAGGGGAAACATGATTGCTCTCTACAACTATCTGAAAGGAGGCTGTAACCAGGTGGGGACTGGTTTCTTCTCCAAGATAACAAGCAACAGGATGACAGGAAACAGCCTCAAGTTGAGCCAGGGGAGATTTAGATTTGATATTAGGAAAGATTTATTAACATAAAGGGTTGTCAAACACTGGAACAGGCTACCCAGGGAAGTGGTGGAGTCACCATCCCTAGAGGTATTTAAAAGACATGCAGATGTGACACTTTGGGACATGGTTGAGTGGTGGTCTTGGCAGTACTGGCTTAACAGTTGGACTCAAAGATCTTAAAGATCTTTTCCAACCTAAATGATTCTATGATCCTATGGAAAAAAAAAAAAGAAATTAAACACTTGAAAAGACTCAAATCTTTGGAATTTGCTGGTCTCTTAGGCCCAAGATAGTGTTACTTTCAGAACTCTCACTAAGGCCTATTTCTAAATAAACACACTGGCAATGATTTCATCTTTGGCCTGCTTTTTCCAGGGAGCTGTAGAGATGCACTGCTTTGTCTGTAATGTACCTGTGATTGAGCTTATGATCCACAGCTGAGGGGCTCCCTATTCTCCTGGCTGACTCTGGTCTGGGATTCTCTTGCTGAGCTCCAGCTCCCCTCTCTACCACAGACAATTCTCTAGTCAGGCCACCCAGTTTAAGAGACAGCAGAAGCTGCATGCCCTGACACCTTGCAACCCCTCATGTGCCCCAAAATATCTTAAAGTAGGTTTGTGGGTCAGCTGCAATGTGGGCTGCTGGCACATCCCAGCTTAGCACTGCAGCCATGGTGGGAGAGGTCTGACTGCACCTTTCTGCTTATTTTAGGAGCAGCCTAAAGCAAGTTTATAAAGTAATTTCTCTCTCTCTCTTGTGTTACCAGTAGTGCTTTTCCATAGAAAAAAAAAGTAATAGAAAAAAGACTACAATGTGATTTCTAAGCTGACAGTAGGCCTTTAAGATGAGAGCACAGACATCACATTAAATATGCTCCATCACAAAGTTTTTGTCTATTGTCTACTTCATATTAGAAAATAGTTGTCATTTCTTTATCAGATCCCTTTGGAAACTCACTACAGTTGGACCCTGCCCTCTACTGACATGCTTCTCTTGTGAACACAATGCAGTCTTTTATACAGATGACAGCCTAGATGGCACACTTAAAATGAGTCTTTTTAGAAAAGAGAAGAAAAAAAAAAGAATGACAGGAGGACAAAGCCTAAAATGCTAGTGATTTCAATTTCCTATGTCAAATAGCTGAGGGCAAAAATTTTTTAGCAAAAAATTAGATTCATTGTTAAAAATAATCTGAAGATAATTGATTTGGATTAATACAATGTTATAAACAAGAGTCTGATCGCCTTCTACCCTTCCAGAAATAAAATTGTTTTGTTTATAGTGCTTCTCAAGCTTGTTCTCTGAGTTTGATACAAAAACCATTGCAGACTTGATAGAATTTGCAGTGATAAACACGTATCTGTGCCATTCTGCTAACCCACAGCATTAGCACACAGGGCATAAAGCAGCTCTGGTAGTGAGGGAGCACTTCCACTCCCACTACTCTGTGCCCTCTGCCTGGCACACACTGTTATAAGTGACCAGAAAGTAAGCATTTTGGGATCTGTTTTCACTTAAGGCCCTTAAAGTGGAGACAACATCCATTAAGACTTACAGTAAATTTCTGAAATGAAACTCCATGTCAGTGTTTTACAGATGAGGCCAGTGGAACTGAGTGATTTGCTCATGCAAGTCTGTACCAGGGGCAGGAAAGTGCACAGACTTCATCCTATGGCCTTTTATTTCACATGGTAATGATTCTTTACTGGGAAATCTCAGCAGAATTAGAAGGAGATGGAGCATCAGGAGAGTTGCCATTTGCTAATTTTGGAAGCAATGGGACCCAAACCAAGGCTGTTCATCTGGTCCAGCACACAGCTGCTCATTTAAAATAAGCAGCTAATGGAAAAAAGCTGAAGTTGGAGAATTATGCCATGAAGATAGTAAAACTTCCCTGAGAAATAGCATTCATTCTTCCCAAGTCATTGCTATAGACTCACTGGGGTGGGTGTGTGCATTGAAGGAATTGTGTTTCTTATGCCATTGTTTTTCCCTGTTAGCAACTGCAGTTCAGAGGAAAACCCTAACTTGCTGGTTTCTCTTCCTGTAGGTTTCTCAGGTTATTTATCCCAGCCCAACTGACAGAAAAGGCAGAGTTACTGCAGGCACAGAGAATGCTTTATGCCCTCCATAAAATCCTTTGACAATCCAAGAAAACTTTCCTGAGACTCTTGTCCACATTCCAGTGTGATTAATTGTATTTAGTGGGAACTTTACCTGAGTATGGACTGCAGGGTCTGACAATATCTGAGGTCAGCCCAAAACATTAAAATGATTTATAAGCCTAGAAATAAACAATTGGGGAAAAAAATCCTGTAAATACAGATCAGCATCACCACTTGAGGGTGCTGCAGTAGTTCTTAAATATTAACTCAAAGATGTGCTGCCAGACAGGTACTGTACACAGAGCTACGTGGCAATAATTCACCTAATTACTTCCACAGAGGCACTCAGAACATTTGGAGCTAAATTAGCACAAAATACAGCTGAACAGAACAGCTTCTTCTGAAACAGAGGTTTAAATCCTAAAAATCTTCCTAACTAATTACAGTGATAAAACAGGATTCTCCTTAAAAAGAGGTGGAAAAATGAAAAATTAAGTCAAACAAAAGAGGGCCTTCAATTACACAAGCACATGCTTTTCCAGCTTCAAGAAATTCATTACAAGTATAAATTCTCAGCTCTGCACACACATTTCCTTTGACTGTAATACAAGCGAATATTTTTCAAGGCATATCAAATTGATTTTGCTATAAACTATTACAGGATTATAGTCCATTTGAATAGTCTTTACTATAGGAAACATGTGGAACTAGTCTCTGTGGGAAATATATTGAACAGTCAGTAAAAGACAAAGCAAAACCAAAAGACAATAGAAAATTGTTCAAAAAAAGCCATAGCAACCTAAATGGAGAGCCTGAGTCAAACATAATCTAGGCTTCTCCCATTCTGTAAAACAGCCTTTTTATCATAAAAAAATGTTATTTGCTCATAAGGATTTTCTACCATTCTGTAAAACAGCCTTTTTATCGTAAAAAAATGTTATTTGCTCATAAGGATATAAAAACATAAAAAAAAGACTAGATGATAATGATGTTTCTTTTAAAAAGTATGAAATCACTCTGTATGTGAAAGCACAGTGACTGCACATCAAATGAGCTCTCATTTGGAAAGCATGTCCAATTCCAGCTCTTTTATCTGACTCTTATCAGGCACTCAAAAGAGCTGGTCAGGAACTATTTGATGATACTCTTGGAAAATGCTGATCCAACAAGTTAAAACTGCTGGTGGAAAATGAGCTAGTTTAAAGGAAAATTCCCAGTTCAAAGACATTGGTAGAGGGGGATTTATTGCTTAAGGTTAGAAGATATAAAGGGATCACTTTCAGTCTGGAAAAAACCAAATATTTTTTCCAAAATAATTTTATTTTTCAAAAATTACTTTGAATTCCTGATAAAGAATTAAAAATATCCCCAGTCTTAAATGACCATAAATCATATCAGTTGACTCAAACTAACTTTATTCTTTGCCTTGCCGCAGAGTAGACAATTCCCAGATGGATTACCCACCCCAACTCAGATCAGCAAAGTTTTTGAAGCCATGACAATTGATCCTTCTCAGCTCTAATCCCTTTGTTGGGTACACCCTAGAACATGGCAGGCTCTAAAGCTCTCTGAGACTGCTGAAAAAGGTGATGGTTTGCTGGATGTTGGTGTAACTGCACGTACTGCAACCAGCTAGAAGAATAAGACTGTTCTGGTGAAAGGGTGAATACAATCTATAAACAGGTAAGTACTAGGAATAGTCCTTTGCAATGAGGTAGAGAATCTCACCCTCCTTCCATGTCCTCTCCCTTAGGTGTCTGTTCAACAACATGCTGCTTCTGACATAGATGCCACCCAAGATCCACAACATGCATTTCCCAGGGCTGTACTCTCATACATAAGGAACTGACCCAATTGTAAAAGAAGATTGATTTAACCCCGATGAACATCTTTCCACAGTACTTATGCACTGCCCAACAAATGCTTGAGCCTCTCTTTCCCAGTGGAAGATGACAAAGGGAAAGGAATGAGATGAGGGTGACTGTACCAAGGAGAGGTGTGCAAGAGCCAAAAATTCATTCTGCAAGTGATATGATGAGCAACACACTTCTTTGGCCTTAATGCTCTTATAGTCTAGTCATTTGACCCCTATCCTTGCTATACTCAGCAACAGAAAAAGAGAGCAAAAATTACTATAGACACTTCACAGAGACAGGAGTAATCTTTGAGCCTATGTAGCAAGACAATGTTTTATTAAAGCATCTGAAATTAGAGCCAATATGTCAATATTCCTTCTCTTTATAAAAATATGTGTTAGAAATAGGCAGACAATCTTGACATTATGTGGGTTTTTCTACAGCCTATTCATTTCTGCTTTGCATTGTTCAACTAGTTATTTTTAAATTTTCATTACTTTGCAGACAGTGCCCTGATTATTCCTCTGAGAAAGGTGTTCTTTTAAATACCTTTACGAATGCCTTTACACATGATTAACATTAGCACAAGACCTATCTGCCACCCTATGCCAAGGTCACAAATACCAGAGGAACATTTCCAATGAAAAAAAAAATTAAAGATACATATAATTTTTACAAGTTAGAGAACTACTGTGAGGACTTTTTTGAAAGACAAAAATAGCAGAAGGTAGAATACCACCTTGGCCTCATTTAAAACATGAGTCCATCTCACACAGGTTTATATGAAGCTCCACTTGGCCTATACACACAAGAAGAGTCAGTAAAGATGCCAGAGCTAAGTGACTTGGCTGTTGGATGCACAGGTAGGAACTCCTGATTACTGACTTGCATCTTTACTCCACGGGAAATTATGCCTCCAGCAAAGTGATGTGTTTACCTCCTATTAATTTCAGTCAGACCAGGATTGTGGGCAAGCTTCCCTGATTCTGTTTCACCCCAGGAATAAAATGTGTGTATTATAACCTCCACCCACCCCAGTGGGGGCTGTGAAGATTAATGGTAGGAAAGCACCTGGATCCCAAGGACAGACATTTGTCCTAGTTATGTCTACATTTGAAAAATGATCAGACTCCTTTGTTTCTCAGAAAATGGTCACAGTTACTTTAAAATACATATTCAAGCTAAGAGTTGTGAACTCAAACACTGGAATAGTTGAAATTATTAACAAGTAACATGTAACACTGTAAATGCATTTCACTGGGAAAAGGTCAGCACTAGAGATATGAGACAGCCTTTTACATTAGAATAACTCATATCATCTTCTCTTCATCAGTCATGTACTTCCATAACTCTGTGCTTCCTTTCAGTCATCTTATTTAACAAAAGGATTTATGTTTTGTGGCAAACAGCGCTGCAGAAAAGGCATATTTATCAAGTCTGCCATTGCAAAATCTTCTCTAGTAGATAAGTGCTAGCAGCCCGAAGTTTTTTCAATAAATAATTTTATTATTTATTGCACACTCCTACTTTATATTTTGTTCAGTTTAATTATACCAGCAACATGCTGGGTAACATTTCTAATTTTCCTTCTGTAAATAACTGGCATCATAGAGAACACATGTAAGCACTCATTACAAATGAGGAACACTGTCACTTCCATTAAACCACTGTGGTTTCCTACGTGCAAATGTTTTTAAAACACTGAAATCTTTGGGTCGAAGTATTTCATTCAAAGGAGCATGTGGCTGTTATGTGTCAATGTGCACAGGAGCAAGTAACAGCAGTGCAAACACTGAATTATGGCATACTGCACAACACCACAAACTTCTCCACAGAAGCATTTCAAAACACCTGCCCTCCTACAAGCAGATCTTGAGCACTGCATTTTGTTCCTAGCAGGGTCAAGATCTCCCATGCTTTTACTGCACTTGTATGCAGTGTGCATAGAAAAGGGGTAATAAAGTGATTTCATTATTCCTGCTCCATATTCTCCCTTCATGGCTTCACTAGATGAGCAGGAATACTTCTGCTGTTGAGATAATTAGCATAGGCAATTAATAAGAGATTGTTAATGTTTCACTGAAACACAAATAGCTAAAGATAAGTAATTCCACCCTTAAGATCCAAACCAGAAAGAATAATTAACAGCTGGAGGGAGGGGAAGCAAGGAGCTAGAACACACTCCAGAACTGCAATTTGTTATCCAATTTTTGCAGGAAAACATGAGTGTGCACCATTATGTTATATACCCAAGCATCTATCCTGCATCAGTGAAGTACCTGCAAAGTTCTCCACCAAGTTCAGTGATAGCAGGGTTGCACCTGAAGTTGGAGATACTCATCCTTAGAAAAGGGAGATCCTAATTACTTGATCATATGGTCCAGTCCTATAAGAAATGTTGTTGTGTCTGCATGGAAATCTTTACAAGATCAGGACTAGAGCTTTATATCATGGTGGCAACACTATGGACAATCACCTCATAAGCCAACAACCAATCTTTATTTTGTGAAGAGCTACAATCCTTTCCATCCTTGATTTCTCCAGTTCTATCATTTTCTTTACTGTTAAGGATACAGCTTGACTAATTCTCAATACTTAGTAACATCTCATGCTCCTCAGGGAGAGTGAGAAACATACAAAACAGAATTAAGACTTAACAACAACCCTGTGTTTTAATTCAGGACCCCTAGAAAAAAACAGTTGAAACTAACTCATCCTGCTTCAGTGCCCAATCACCCTCTGAAGAACCATTTTCTAATATCCAGCCCAAATCTCCCCTGAAACAACTTGAGACTATTCCCTCAGTTCCTGTCACTGGTTGCCAGAGAGAAGAGGTCAATGCTTGCCCCTCCACTTTCCATCATGAGGAAGTTGTATACAAAGATGAGGTCTCCCCTCAGTCTCCTCCAAGCTGAACAGACCAAGTGACCTCAGCCACTCTTCATATGGATTCCCCTCAAGGCCCTTCACCATCTTCATTGCCCTCCTTTGGATGCTCTCTAATAACAGCATCTTTCTTACATTGTGGTGCCTGAAACTGTACACAATATTCAAGGTGAGGCTGGACCAGTGCAGAGTAGAGCTGGACAATCACCTCCCTTGACCTCCTGACAATGCCTTGCCTGATGCACCCCAGGACATGGTTGGCCCTCCTGGCTGCCAGAGCACACTGTTGACTCATACCCAACTTGGCATTGACCATGACACTAGTTCCCTTTCTGCAACACTACTTTCCAGCATCTCATTCCCCAGTCTGCAGGTACAGCCACAGTTGCCCTATCCCAGGTGCAGAATCTGGTACTTGCCCTTGTTAAACTTCACATGGTTTGTGAAGTGCGCAGCAATTTGTCTAAGTCTCTCTGCAGGGCCTCTGCCTTCAAAAGAGTCAACAACTCCTCCCAATTTTCTATCATCTGAGACTTTACTTAACAAACCTTCACATCAGAGAAAGCTGCTTTCTGGACGAAGAGCTATGTGCTGATGGTGCTGTGCATAAAGAAAACACTGCCCATCACATTCTGCCATTTACATATCTCCTCCAGGACTCTGACAAGCTTCAGGGCACAGCAGAGGAAGACACGTGTACTTCACCCTTACACAGAGCAATTCTGATTTACTGTGTATCAATACAAGAAGAGAAGGGAGGCAAGCTTCCCCCAGTGTACTTCACCCTTACGCAGCGCAATTCTGATTTACTGTGTATCAATAGAAGAAGAGAAGGGAGGCAAGCTTCCCCCTTCTTCCCTGAGGGACTCTGGGTCTTTAGGCAGCAGATGAGCAGGTTTTGCAGCTGAGAGCATGCAACACTCTTCTCTCACTTCTCTCAATAAGAAGCACCACCTGCTCTTGCTTCTAGACTGTCTCCACACAGGATGGCCAGAGGACTCTGCAATGCAGGGCAGCATACCATGGGAAAGCAGGAGTATAGAGGCACTGTTCTATGACCAGCTACTTCTAGGATTACTGGTGAGCTAAGGAAGCACCTAATGAATCACATCCATTTCTCAAAATCATCAAACCAAATCAATAAGATGTTTTCTGCCTGCTGCACTGAGCAAAGGGAGTTCTGGAGGAAAAGGTAATTCATAAAGAACTGAATGGAAATACTGCACATGGTATGACAACATATTTGTTCATTTGCATCTAAAACAATTAACAAATTTGCCTCTCCATAGGTCTCAGTATCCTAACATCATTAACTACTCAAAACATTTCAACAGCTTTAAAATTACCAGTTGTACAGAAACCCAGGCAGCAAGACACTTGCTTCAGCACAGGAGGAAGAAGACCTCTCTGCCTTTTGCAACATGCTCTAATTCTTTAAATATAGGCTATTTCAGATCTGTGAATAGAAACACATTCTAGAGTCCTGGAGACCATTCTGCTAATTGCCTTGGCTTTTAATGGGCATACAGGTCAGGCACCCTTCTGATCTCAGCTTGATGATGCAAGCATGAGCCTTGTGCTGGACTAGCTCCAGGCACAATAATACATCATAACTAGCATCCTGTGCAACACCCACCGCCTGAGAATGGACAGTATTGATTCTGGGCTGGCCATGCCAAGCAGAATGTTTTCCCCAGAAGGAGTAATCTTACATTTTCTCCCTTTACTTGGCCCTACTGAGCCCACATCTGGAGTACTGCATCCAGTTCTGGGCTCCCCAGTAGAAGAAAAACAAAGAGCTCCTGGAGAGGATCCAGCAGAGAGCCACAAAGATGACAAAGGGACTGAAGCATGTCTCTTATGAGGAGAGACTGAAGGAGTTGGGTCTGGTTAGTCTGGAGAAGACTGAGAAGGGATCTCATTAATGCATATAAAAACTCAGAGATGGTGGCACCATCCTCAGTGTCAAGAGGATGGCATCAGACTCTATTCAGTGGTGCCCAGTGGCAAGATGAGGGGAGCAATGGCCATAAACTAAAACACAACAAGTTCCACCTCAGCATGAGGAAGAACTTCTTTACATCATGAGTGGCAGAGCACTGGAACAGGCTGCACAGGGAGGTCATGGAGTCTCCTTCTCTGGAGACATTCAAAACCCACCTGATTGAGTTTCTGTGTCACCTGCTCTAGGTGACCCTGCCCTTCCAACCGTAACAATTCCGTGGTTCTGTGATAGCTGGCCTGTGACAGTGTGACAATAATCTGTCCATAGATGACCAGGCATGGAAAAGGCAGCTGAAAAATGTCAGCAGGTATTTTCCAAAGGGAATTAGATGCAATTCCTTCTTTCTAAGGCAGAGATAATACCCACCTCCTCATCCTACCCTTGAAACTTCCATACTGCTATAGACGAAGCTCAGGCAGTTCACCCTAATCCACACCAAGACATGACTGGAGAGAGAAGCTAACTTCCAGCACTCCAGGTTCAGATTGAAAATGTTACCAAATAAGTCAGTGCTTGTATATACATATGCAGGGACACACACACATACATACATACCCATAGCACTGGCATGGCAAAGCTTGGAGCCTTAGTCCAGACATGCTGGACTTCCAGAGTCTTGTGAGCCTAAAGCTGGAACTCAGGCTTGATCCAAAGTCCAGTGAAAACAAGAGTCTTTTCACAGCATCCAGACATTAGGCCTCTATGTAGTGAAAAAACCCAACTAAATTCTCCCAAGACTAGCAAATTAAACGCAGATAGGTACTGGCTAGGGGAGTGGAACATTTATGAGATACTATGTTCATCCCTGGGATTATTTATATGTAAGGAACCAGGCTTCTTATTAATTTGTAAAGAACATATAGCCACAGCATGCTGTTTAAATGAGCAGTCTTTTGATATTTTAGTAAGCTTTTCTATTTATATAATGGATCAATATTTCACTCTCCTCCTGCACTCTGAATTTTACCTGTGATGCCCTTGTCTGTACACATCTTTCATGACTGGCAGGAATGAGTACTACAGACATTTCAAAGTACCACCACTCATTTCACTAGTGTGCTACAATGCAGTAAAATATATGGCATAGTGCAACTACAAAATACATTTTAATCTTTCCAAAACCTGCTTCTGTTGATGACCCATAAAAGGGAGAAGTTCAGAATACTATTTCATTGCTTATCTTCCTTGCCTAAGCTCCTACATTACAAGCTGAGAAATGTCATAAGTCTGAATGAACTGACCACCTGCAATAACCAAATTTCATTCCACTATTTGAAAAGCAAATATGCACCAGAAAAGCAATAACCTTCTATGCGTCAAAAGGGCACAAGGATCCTCAAGTTCAGTGGCCTATTCATGTAATATCAATGCCAAAAACTTGTATTAAATGGGCATTGTTCTTTTCAAGCTGGAATTACACTGGTTTCCATTTAGGAAAGTAATGCAAAAAAACTAATGCAGCACAAAAAGTGTTGCATGAAAGCAATTTTTGATACCACTCACTTTGCCCATTTTCTTACTGCAGATTTCCTTCCTGTTTCTTACTGCCTCAAATCAGAGCAGTAACCTTTGCTTTCTTAAATTAGCACAATGACTTAATGCAGACATTTTACAACCACTATTGCCATGATTAATGGAAATAGATTTGTCCCTACTGCTTAATGTTAAACAGCTGAGGTCAGGTTATATGCTAATTTAAACCTTAGATAATCCTACTGGCGTCAATGTATCATGTATGGAGAAAAACATTGCTTCAGTTGCATTTCTGTCACCTGAAGCCTTCCACTGCATCTTAACATACCTCCTTGGTGATGTTCTAATGGGTACAGAGCAATGAGAGTCATTCACAGCAGATGGTATTTTGCACTGCTGCTCACAGATGGCAGTACTGGGATTTGCCAGTCACACAACAAACAACTAGCCTAAAAGCAGACAATAAAAGCAGGACATAAAAACCCCAACATGTGTTTTGGAGGAGCAGAACTAGTGAAGCAAACTTTTCCATCAAGACAAAGGTAATGGTTAAATCCTCCAGCGTCTAATGAGGAATCAGCTCCAACTGGAATTTGACCTGCAGGTGGAGCATTTCATAACAGCTGTTCCTTTATAAAGCCTCTAGTGCTTGGTAAGACAAAAAATTAGACATCATTCTCCCTTCAAGGACCTATGAATTGTGCCTTTTTTTTACTGGGCTACTATTTTTAAAGAAAATTGTGGCAATACAGACTTTAGCCTCATACTATTTTCACAGAATTAGTTATAAAATTACTGAAATAGGCAAAATTCGACAGAAACACATAAGCATGTCTCTGAGTGTCCTATCTTCTTTGGAAACTGGGGGCAAAAAGCAACCAAGAGAGCACTACAAAAGTATACTTAGTATCTACAGCTGGAGTCTTCACTCAGAGGGATTAAGCATACTTAATTAAAACTTCCAAGCTCTGAAATCACACTCTGGAAGCTATAGAGAACCCACCTTCCTCTCTAAAGTGTCTGACCCGAATGCCTAGAATCAATCTCCCTTAAGCAGGCAACTTTGCAAAGAAAAAGCTCTGTAGATCCCCCAAAACATCCCCTCCATGGAGCCATCAGGTTTGACAGTTTTAATAGTCTCTGGATATTAGACAGCCTATGAGCAGCCCCACAAGAACTCTGTGGTGAAGATCATTCTTAAGGACTTCTAGGGAAAGTGTCTGACCCGAATGCCTAGAATCAATCTCCCTTAAGCAGGCAACTTTGCAAAGAAAAAGCTCTGTAGATCCCCCAAAACATCCCCTCCATGGAGCCATCAGGTTTGACAGTTTTAATAGTCTCTGGATATTAGACAGCCTATGAGCAGCCCCACAAGAACTCTGTGGTGAAGATCATTCTTAAGGACTTCTAGGGAAAGGAAAGAACCAAGGAATGCCAAGATTTCAAAGGTTCAGAGTTTCTTTGAGGCTGTTCTTGCATAGATATGGCACATCCTCTGGGATATTTGTGAATATTAAGATGTGTTGTGATGTGAGTACTGTTTCAGCAAGACAAGGATGCTGCATTTGGCAAAAAAAAACCAACCCAAAAACCTGCTTCTCCTATCAGTTTAATGTGCACAAAACAAATTGCAACACATGCACAGAAAATTCATCACCACTCCTGCACCTGTCACTGCTGGAAGGCCATTTGGGACCACTTCTATTTCATTTCTGGTAATGCTCCATCCCAAACTCAGCTGCAGTCATTGGGGTTCTGTTCTGACATCAGTAGGATAATTGGTAGGCAAGGACTGTGTGGATTTCCTGAAATGTCTCAGAAATTTTGTCAAATAGCTGAGGACAACTAGTGAAGCATCAAGAGGTGCAGAGTTAGAATTAGTGAAAGAAAGAAGGGAGGTTTATTATTTATATTTCAGCAGTGTGTAGAAACCACAACTGTGAGCTGAGTCTCAGTGTGCCAGGCAATATATAAATATACAGTGGAAGCCAATTCTGCCTCTGAAGAGCTTACAGACCTCAGAAGCAAGAGGTAGGAGGCCAGAAAAGAAACAAAAAGAACTAATAGACACACAGCAAACCCAGTAGCAAAGCTAAAACTGTCTCTTTCCAAAGGCTGAAGCCTCTCTGCCCAGTCTGTCATGCTGCCTGCTGGTCACAATAGTTTGACATCTCGAATGCAGTTGCTTTCCACAAGATCTCTGCAAGCTAAGTAATGGGGAGCTGCAAGCAGACAGCAAGCTGAATCACACCTCCAGAAGCCACAATGATCAGTTTATTCTGCTATAACTCTTCACCAATCCATACTAGGTTATTGCTCCATTGTCCTTTACTTCTCTTTTACTGTCTTTTTTTTTTTCTCCTATGTAGGTCACCTCATCTCCTGAAGTATGAAGCCATAAGACTATGAAAACATAAAGGAGATTTATTCCTCTCTGTGTGCGTGATGTTCTCCACTGAAGAAGTATGGGAATGACTACAAAGTTCATCATCAACTTCCAAGAATAAACAAATGCCTTTGTTATGCTTCTGTGGCATATCTCAAACACAGGCAGAATGAAACCCACAGTGAAGACAGAAGAAAAATTGCCATTAAGTTGCCCACTAAAACACTTGAGCATGGTCCAAAGGTGGTAAAAGGTCACAGACTTTGGAGAATTTTAATTTGCTAAACTTAACATAAGGCAATTAATGTGAGGGGTTTTTACTTCTCTGCCTCAGACCTCTCTGCTCCTAGATACACATTTATATTAAATCTATGATTTACAAGCATCATGACAGACTGCCCTTTGCTAGCCACTTAAAGGGCTTTCACTCACAATGATTCTTCACATATGTTGCTTAATAATACATTTTAATAAGTTGTTCTTGAGAAAATAAAATCCTCGACAAGTGAAGCTGACAGAAATTCAGACCATGCACATGTCTAAAATGCCAAGTCTTTGTAGAATAAAATCAAGCACTTCTTTTTTCTCCTCAGTACTCTTATTTTGCATCTTTTTTAACTGATTTCTGTTTGTACTAATTCCAGAGGTCTCAGTTCACGCCACCAAAAAACAATGTTATTCACAACAGATGCTTGTTCTTGGGGAATAGCTCCACATAAAACAAGACAAGACTGAAGAAACCCACAGAGTAAAGCAGTCTTGCTTGCATTCAAGCTGTCTGGAGTGAAGGAAAAGCTTGTGGCTATTTTACTAAGAGACAGGTGCTGATGCTATAATTCCAGGGCTATTTATGAACGTATTAGACAGCACACACAAGCTCACATGTGCAGATAAACACAGAGTGTTCACCAGAGTCACAAAAGACCTTGATTCACAAGTGGCTATTTAAACAAATACACTGTAATGCTGACATTTCAATATTCTAGAACATGCTTCTGACAATAGACCGATAATATATGTCCTTAAGAAATAAATTCTCTAATTCTGTATTCCAAGCTTCTCTGCAACAGGCAGACACATTTTGATATATAAGAAATAAAATTATGTGAAATAGGAAGATTTTCTTTGAAGATTAAACCAGAAAAAGAGCATATTAAGAATCTGTATCTTTTAAGCTGTTCTTGTCTCAAATTTTCACTTACATTAAAAGCTCACTAGCTTCCCTAAGGATCAGCAATTGTTATGATCCAATATCTTTCCTAGGAATAAACTACATGTCTATGGACTCTACCATCACCAGAAATACCATCTACCTTCCTCTGGATCTACCCATTCCCTTGTGTGGATACATTTTTCAACTGTGAGCAGCTCTGCTTTCTGGGCAACCTTTATCAAAGGTTCCCTACCTTTGACAAAGCAGAGAACAAAGCATTCAAAGCAAGAAAACTGCGATGTGCAAGTAAATCAATGAAGTTCACAAGATGAATTAGGTATCTAGCTATGCTGAAATCTGATTCCAATGAAATCGAAGGCAACTATACTAGTGTGGGGTCTGCTGACCTGGAATTTTCATTAGATCCACAGGAAATTTTAAGCTCCTAAAAACACTTGTTAATAATGCCAAATGACACAGTTATGCAATTATCTGGCCCATTAGCTTTGCCGTTTACAACCACTAGCAGTTTACAACCACTAGGAAGTGGTTTGCCCATACTCTGAAAACTTCGATGAAAATCAGTATTTACAATAGAGGAGTTGACAACACAGTGCTGATACCAGAACGTTTACAACCACTAGCAAGTGGTTTGCCCACACTCTGAAAACTTCCATGAAAACCAGTATTTACAATAGAGTAGTTGACAACACAGTGCTGATACCAGAAACTCTGCTCAAGTCCTTACTTCAGTTGTATCCAGGGCTGGAATAGAGGTCTCTTCTCACTATTAAGAGAAGAGCTCCTAATCCTTCTGGTAACTATGAATTCAGGTTCCTCATGTGTTTTTGAAGGTATTAAGAGAAGAGCTCCTAATGCTTCTGATAACTATCAATTCAGGTTCCTCATGTGTTTTTGAAGGCACACTACCTTGAAGAACCAGATTTGTCACACAATTTAGTTGTTGCAACATGCTCCAGAAAAACCTGTGAGCAGAATCACTAAGAAAGGAAACACTGAGCATCTACTAAATTTTGAGAGTTCATTTGACCTACAAGAGCAGTGAGCTTAATAGTGTCCATCCATTAGTATTACTGGCCAAGGCTGCTCAATAAAGGCTTTACGATGAAAGCATAACAACCACAGCAGGCATAATTCTCAGTGTTCCTGTGGACAATGGCTAAATCAATACTGAGTACCAGCCTCAGAGTTTCCAGACAGCAACAGGGTAAGTCTTCCTTCTTCATATAACTTCACTAACAGCATGCAATAAACCATTCAGCAAGCACAAAACATTCCTGCATTTCAACACAACAGTATGAATTTTCCCCTTCTAGATTGTCCTCTGTTGTGTAAACAGGAGAGGCAGGCCAGTGTAAACTCTGCTACCTAGACGTGCATTCGCTGCTATGGATTTGCTCCTCCATGGTGAAACTTCTCCTTTGTGATATTTAGATGAATGCAGCTATACAACTCCAACGCTCCACAGACCCCCATTTTCAACCTACATCCTCAATAATTTCTGCAAGGTCACACAAGTTAAACCCAACAGTGCCAGAGAAGGAGCTCAAGCCAACACTATCTCCAACTTTCCCTAGAAACCAAGTATGGAGTCCACTGTTTTCTTATCACCATGCTATACCCTCACTGTATGAGCTGAGCTTTCTTTTGATGATGAGAAAAGCTGTAGAAGAAACTACTCCCAGACTTTATCTTTGAGTAGCAGGTATTTGTTTATTCAGCGCTGAGCACAAGGGGCATCATTCCACCAAACTTGTGCAACCAGGGACAAAACTTCATGGGGTTTTATACATTCCTTCCAGAGATGGGTGGTCAATATTATTACAATTAGTTCTAAAAAATCATTGGCACGTCCCCTTCCTCAACTTGCACTCCCCCCTCCTCAGCCTGCACCTAGTATGCCAAAATAAAAGTAAACCAAGTGAGGTTTCTAAATTGCACATACAGTCACTTCTGTAGTATATGTAAATACCATAAATAAAGGCACCTTTAGGACATACTTCCCCCATTCCTTCCAGAGATGGGTGGTCATTATTATGACAATTAGTTCTGAAATCGTTGTCACCTTCCTCAGCCTGCACTTAATGGTCCTTTAGGACATAATTCCCCTATCTTGATTATCTCTCCCCTTTATTCACTCAGCCAGCACTCCCTGGCCCTTCAGAGCTTTCTTCCCTTTGTCCACTAGTCAGGCATTCCCTGGCCCTTTAGGGCTTTCTTCTCCTTATCACTTTCACACCTTTAAGCTCCTACAATTTAAATATTTACAGCTAAGCTCTAGTTACATAAGCTCCCTTTATAAGTAACAACCACTTTAGGTCAGGAATCATTTATCTATTTCAGCATCTATTTCTCACAGAGATGACTTCTATGCAAGCCTTGCTCAGTGCACTCACTA
>NW_008651176.1:25007-27088 GCF_000695815.1 Acanthisitta chloris
GTAGCATGTGCACCCTACATATGCCTACATTTAATCAGGAATCCTGAATCAGGCATTAATTAACCCTGCTCTGTGTCTGTCAATCTCCTATGTGGACCATAACACTGTCCTCACATAAAAGAACTGTGAAGAAAAAGTTATTAAAGGCTGTTACATGTGGCTAATATGGCAGTGTGGCCAGAGAAGGACATGGCAGAGCTGAGACTGAGTGGCCCTCAATAACCATATATTCTGATACCCTCTTGGGGAGAATTTAGGTAGATAAGGGGAGATTTCCAGCCTTAAGACACAGCAAAACAAACACCACGGCTATTAAACAAGGTATGCTTGGGGTCTAACCCAAATTGAATCTACACATAACTCTCTGTGCAACCTTCCTCTGTGTATTAAATAATTTTCAAGTATGCCAAAATAAAAGTAAACCAAGTGAGGTTTCTAAATTGCACACACAGTCACTTCTGTAGTATATGTAAATACCATAAATAAAGGCACATAATATGAACAAATACACATTTTAAACATCTGCAAAACCTCAAGCTACCTAGAATGCCCAGCTTCAGTTCCATATCTTACTTGAGAACACAAATGTTGTTGATTTTCAACCATTAACTCATTTTTTGAGACTGGGATGCACAGGCCAGTTAACTTGAGGGTGGTGAAAACTACAAAGTTCTGTAAAGAATAGTTCAAATTTATTACATGTGAAGTGACTTTTTTGTGAATGCAGCAGGAAAACAAACAGAGCTATGTGAAGTCACTCTTCAGTGAATGCAGCAGGAAAACAAACAGAGCTGGCCCCAGCCACAAAGGTGATGGAGAGGACAGGGTAATTCCACAACAAACTTCTTTCACAGGAAGAATTCTGTTTTCTAGTTAAATCCTCTTTCACAGAGGATTAAGCTACTATGAAAAAAAGAACAACAATGAAGAACAGTGTCTGCATAACAATTCCAAAACTGCTCCATCTGTAGACAAGCACCAGTGTACTTAAACTCCCACTGGCAGACCACTGAAAAACCAGTCTGGCAGCGTCTTCTACACTCAGAATCAAATGTGCAGAGAAGTCAAGAGTAAATCTATAGAGATATTCAGATGTGGAGTCTCTCATCTGTCAGATGTGGCTATGTCCCCATGCATCACAGCCCGATGAAAGAGCAGAGCCATGCAGGCAGGATGCTGCTGGAGAGCACACATCCTCTGGGGGCACAGCACAGGGGAGAAACTGCTCCTACTTCAAATGCAAGATGCACAAACCAAGGGACTGGGAAGTGTGAGGTGGAAGCCAAATGTGTGATCTTCTAATTCATGTGTGAGACTTGTCAGTCCCACCTACAGCCTTACAAAATCACTCACAAACCAATACTCAGCCAGCTGGTTTGTATTTTCATTGTATTTCCTAGGGGCAGAAAACAGAGTCTGCCCACAAACTGCATTCCTATTCTCCTTGTGTAAATTTATTTTTCAGCACAGCTATGATGGGTTTAATTTCACCTTGATTTCTTTGGAGGGTAAAAAAGCATTACAGAAAAAATACATTTCTTCTGCTTTGCCTTGAGCCTGAGAATGACAGCAACATTCACCCTGAGAAGAAACTGGTAATGCTGCAGTGATTTTTATCACTAGCACTTGTATCTCCTGGATATTAATAGATGTTTGGAAAACGCTGTAGTACCTCATTATTTATAAAATATAACTGGGTATAATTCTGCAAAGGGATGAATACCTCTATATCAGGAGCTGAGCAGATTGCTTGTCTTACTCTACAGTTTATATTAATGGTCCACTAAGATTTGGCTTGGAAAGGTGATGTTAACATCCCAGATCAGACAGATCTACCTTGTGCAATAAGCATCTACCCTGTCATGACAAGGGCACAACTGTATTCCTCCTATCCACTGCAAAGTCTATAAATGTGAGTGCATGACCTGGAATATACATCCAGCTCATTAGAGTGAACAGGTATGTCTTATTTTAGAATAAATTGACCAACACATTATTGTATTAGTCAGCATCACAGTATCAACATTCAGACAGATTTTAAACAGAAGAAGTGAAAAAATACTGCAATAAGGACAAGAAAC
>NW_008651177.1:0-2511 GCF_000695815.1 Acanthisitta chloris
CTGCCCAGGTCCCTCTGAAGGGCAGCAGAGCACTCATGGCTCTTACCTGAATGCCTTGACTAACAAAGTTCCGTTACGTTCTTCAGGCTGTATACTGTGCCCAAGTGGATGTGTTAGTTTGGGCATGACAAGTGGTGAAGTTAGAACTCTCAAGCATGATGTTGTTTTGGAGAACTCACAGTGATGATAGATTTTTGCATTCATATAATCTAAAATTAGGATTTAGGATTATTATGGGGGACGTTTGCAAGGTAAAGTGGAAGAGTCTTGTCTCTCCTGCCAGTGCTGCAGGGAGAGGAGAGAGGGAATGGCCTTGAGCTGAGCCAGGGCAGAGTCAGATTGGATGTGAGGAGAAATGGTTTGCCTGCTGTGGTGTTGAGGCCCTGGGATATTGCCCAGGGAGGTGGTGCAGTCACCATCCCTGGAGGTGTTTCAGAGGTGTCTGATGTGGCACTGGAGGATCTGGGTTAGGGTTTGGGGGTTCCAGCAGTGACAGGCTCATGGTTGGACTCGATGACCTTAGAGATCTCCTCCAGCCTTGATGGTTCTGTGATTCTAAGAAAGTGAAGTTTTCTAGCACTCAAACAAGTTGAAGTGGCTCTAAATTTATTACTGTTGCATGTGCATGTTGCCTATGTGTTTGAATAAGTTTCCATTCAGCTGTAGAGTCTGGGATGGTCTCAGGCAGGGTGACAGGGAGGGTGTTTCTCATGTTGCTCATTAGCATCCAACCTGAACTCACAAGTTGCAGAAAGCTTCCTGGTTTCCATATCTGTCTGTCTTCTGTAGTTTGTAATGGATCTTCTGTGGAAGTTACAAGCTTGTTTGAGACTCTATAGGGTGTTTTGATGGAACTAATGCCTACAGAGAATTCAGTGGACTTTGTTGTGTTTTCATTCCATGTGGTTTTGTTTTACTGGCAACACAAGGATTTTGTTTCTCTTACTATGCAGTAATGTCAGGTTTAGAGAGTTAGGATGGGGAGAGAGAAAGCTCTGTGGAGACCTTGTTGCAGTCTTCACTGGAATTGTGGAATGGTTTGGGTTGGAAAGGACCTTAAAGATCTTTGTGGTCCAACCCCCTGCTGGGTGTGGGGACACCTTCCACTAGAGCAGGTTGCCCAGAGCCCCATCCAGCCTGAGCGTGCCTCATCCCTGGGAATGTTCAAGGGCAGGTTGGATGTGGTTTGAGCAACCTGATCTGATTGTAGGGTTGGACTTGATGGTCTTGAGGTCTTTTCCAAACTGGTTGATTCTATGGTTCTGTGTTCAGTGGAAGGTGTCCCTGCCCATGGCAGGGGAGTTGGAACTGGATGGTTTTTAAAGACCTGTCCAAGCCAAACCACTCAGTGTTTGTAAGGAGGTTTGCTGGGCTTCAGAAAGAAAGAGCTGGAGATCTTCAATGAGATTACTTCAGATACTCTGTGGTGGATGAAAAACCAATATTAGCACAAATCCTGGTTTTCTAGGGAGTGATGGATGTAGTCCAGTGAGTACTTCTGCTGAAGTCTTTGGTTGAGGGTTTGTGTATTTTTGATGTCTGGACCACATGTAGGTGTTGTATTTGTGATAGAAGGTTGGACACTGCTGCAGAGCTCTTCCAGAGTTCCTCTCTGGAAGAGTTTTCCTCCTCTTCCTCTCCTCTTCTTTTTTCTATATTCTGTTGTGTGCTGTAGCTCCACAACTTGAATCACTCTAAAAGTTAGCTACAAATGTGAAGTTACTCTATTTTCGAGGAACTGACCTGTGTTTCCTTAAACTTCTGGACTTCCTTGTGAATTCTGAGAGCTCATAACTAAAAACTGTTCCAGTTCAACTCTTGCCAATACTTCTGTGATTGTATTTTGTTGAGGGTGAACCTCTAACTCTGCTCTGGTTTGAAATGGCAAAGTTCTAAGTCTGTATGAATATGCATAAAACAACTGCCAAATTTGCTTGTCTTTCCTAGGGAAGTTTTTACCTCTGAAGACAATGTTAGGACCAAGATATGATGAACAAGTGGCTGAAGAAAATCGTTTTCACCCGAGTATGTTGTCCAACTACTTAAAGAGTCTGAAGGTAAAGTTCAATTTTCTAGTAACAAACATTTCTTTCATTATTAAGGTTTATTTCAGTGTTGCTTGTCAGATTTAAGAACAGAAGTGGTTGATGTCTTCCTCTGGGACATCTGTTCCAGCAGTGACAGGTTCATGGTTGGACTCGATGGTCTCAGAGGTCTCCACCAACCTTGATAGTTCTATGATTCTAATCTCACTCTTCTCTGTTGGAGCTGTTGCATCTTGGAGAGATGTCAAAATTCAGATAGTCTGATTGTAATTTTGTAAATTACTTTTGACTATGAATATGTTAAGTTGCAGTTTTGCTTGTAGGAGTGAAAGCATTTAAAACTGAAAGGAGAACTTTGTAGAACTCTCCTATAGTTTCAATGCCTATTGTCATGCTCAAGTATGGAAGAAAACAATTTATGGATTTGATCCAGCAACTTCCATCCCAATGCCATGCAGAGCTCCAG
>NW_008651178.1:0-967 GCF_000695815.1 Acanthisitta chloris
CCCTGGTGCCGGGGGCGGCCCACGATGGAGGGGAAGACGGCGCGGGGTGCATCGTCCCCCGCAAATCCAGCCTTGCACATCCCCGAGCCATTGTCCACCACCAGCGCCGCAATCTCCTCATCAGCCATGGCGACCAGCCTGGGGGCAGTGGGGACAAGGAGCTGTCAGTGCCCTGGGGTGTCCCTGTGCACTCAGGGGAGTGAACACACCCAGCAGTGGTGCTGAGGGGGAGGTTGAGGGGTCTTGGGTTAGGTCCTGAGGAGGGGGCAAAGGAGGGAGAGAAAACAGCTATTTATTCCCTCAAAAGACACAGATGTAATCCCTGAGAAGACAAGGACAGATCTAGTGGGAGGTGTCCCTGCCCAAGGCATGGAGTTGGAACTAGATGAGTTTTAAGGCCCTTCCAACCCAAACCTTTCTGGACTCCCAGTCCCTTCCCAGGGACTTGGAAGGGGGGCAGCAGGGACCCTCTGCAACACAGCCTCCCCACATACTGCTTGACCACAGACCTGAGGGGACAACAACCCCCAACACTACCCACTCCCCTTCTCTCCCAGGGGCTGAACACACATGGGAGACACCCAACCCCTCTCCCAAGGGCCTGAAGTGACATGGGGCACCCCAATCCCCCCTCAGAGCCCAAACAGACATGGCAGAACCCCTAAACCTTCCTCTGAATGCTTACAGAGACAGGGGGACCCCTAATCCCCCTGAGAGCCCAAACAGACATGAAGGACTTCAAACATACATCAGGAAACCCAAAGAAATACGCCAAGAGATCCCCAATTCCCTTCAGAGCCCAAACAGACATGGGGGAACCCTAATGCCTCCAAAGACCTGAATAGATACAGGGGACCCCTAAAACCCACTACAATGGACCCCTAACCTCCCTCAGAGGCCAAACAGACACGGGAGGCCCCAACCCTCCCCAGGACCTGAACAGTCATGAGAGAACCCCTAATACCCC
>NW_008651178.1:997-1438 GCF_000695815.1 Acanthisitta chloris
AGAGAACCCCTAATACCCCCCTCATAGCCCAAGCAGGCATGCGGGACCCCAAAAAGCTACTCCAGTAAATGTCCAACTCCCTTCACAGCCCGAACAGCTATGGGAGAACCCTAACCCCTCCACGAAAGATTCAGCAGATATAGGGGAGCCGTAAACACCCCCAGGGCTCGAACAGACAGGGGAGAACCCCTAACCCCACCGAGAGCCCCAACCCTTCCATTAAAGGCCGAACAGACACGAGGGACCCCAATCCCTCCCTCACAGTCCGACCGACGCGGGTAACCCCCCGACCCGACCCTCAGAGCGCTGCCAGCCCCAGCGTCCCCTCACCCGCGCCGAACCTCGCGGCACCTCCTGCTCAGCGACTGCCGCGCGCGGCCCCGCGCACCCTTTATGTGGGGGTCGGACCGGAAGCTGCTCTCGCCGCGCGCTCTGATTGGC
>NW_008651179.1:0-11027 GCF_000695815.1 Acanthisitta chloris
CAGCAGGAGGACAAGGGGGCACAGACTCTTGTGCCCTCTTGTGCTCTGCCAGGGGAGGTTTAGGTTGGATATTAGGAAAAGATATTTTATGGAGAGAGTGCTCTGGCATTGGAATGTGCTGCCCAGGGAGGTGGTGGATTCACCATCCCTGGAGGTTTTCAAGCTGAGACTGGATGTGGCACTTAGTGCCATGGTCTAATAACCATGGTAGGGTTGGACTTAATGATCTTGGAGGTCTTTTCCAACCCGGCTGATTCTATGATTCTATGAACCTCCCACCTTTCATTTCTATATTACAATTTTAACATTTCTGTGGTTGAAGGAAGGTCTTTTCACCTGACCTTCATACAACTTCTAAAAGAAGACAACAGGGTATCAGAGAATCGAGGCATATTTCTGAATAAAGTTGCTACCAACTCATGGGATTTTTTTTGTAATTTCTGAGGAACACTACCATCTGATTCCCTGTAGATGAACCATTTTAACAGCTTCTATTAAGAAAGACTGCAGAAATCATGTCCACTGATGACTTGTTCAGAATTTCTGTTCCTGGTGGAAGAGGAGTTGTAGCATTTGATGTAAATGCTGGTTGATGTGGCAAAGAACAATCTTCTGCCATTTGAGTACTTCTGTGTTCCAAACCCCCAAGAATTTTTCATTTTCTGTAACGATTTTCAGTTCAAACATACCTTTCTTGTAATCAAGACAATTGGTTGGATACAGAATTTTTCTTGCTATTTTGGTTTAAAAATGAAACATAAACACCTGGAATACAATGGATCATCTTTGATATCTGGGATCAGATCTTCTCTTAAATAGAATAGAAACAATTTAGTTGTGATTTTCTTTTTTGACCCAGCCCAGATCACAACACGATTCTACTGTATTTCCATTTCCCTTGGATCACAGAAGGAATGAGGACATATTACTAGCCAACTTCACTGCCCCCTTCATACATCCTTTTAGACTGATAGGGAATGTTATTTGGTGTGAGCTTGACAAAGCTCTAAAATAAAAGCTATTACAAATGCAATATATAAAATAATAAGGAAAGCAACACACATTAAAAGTAGTAAAAACTATTGCTGAAATATTTTGTTTCAACAATCACAGAATTGCAGAAGCCTGAGTAGCTCAAGTGTTCTATAAAACTAACCAAAGGGCAAAACTGTGTGCACTGTCAGGATCAGAATCCATCTTTGGGTACCTGAGGGACATTCACTGCACTAAGAATGTCCTCACTGCTCAAGCAGAGCCAAGAAGAGGTCTGGCACCAGAACACCAACCAGCTGCTCCATCAACTTTCTTATAAAGAGGGACAGCATCACCTAATCAACTATGACAGTAACTTCAGTAATTTATGATTGCAGCCTATGATAAAGGTGGATCCTCCAGCAAGACACCGTAGAAAGAAGACTGCTGTCATCACAAATCTAAAATATGGCACCAGATGAGCTGCTATGACCAAAATCAACTCTCCCTGCCAAAAGCAGCGTATCACTCCATTGCAAGGAAGGTTTAAAACAACTATTTAGAAGTATACTTTTTCTTGATATTATGTTCAGCTTAGAAAATCTGTGTCAGAAAGCAGGAAAAATACAATAACCAACTTCTGTCTCATTCCAGGAATAAATGTACAGTGATGCATTAAATGCCTACTGGTCTTATGTCAGTGTAGAGGTGATATTCCTTACTATCTGTGTTAGAGGTATCCTACCTATTGTTCAGTTTCATGGACAAGAGGCAATAGAAGCTGAGACATCCATTTCTGCTCACACTCAGTTCTGAGTTACTCCAGTCACTGATGAGATTTGTAGCATTATTTTGGGACGTTTGTGGTCCTGTTCCATGACCATGAACTTCCAGGTTCCATGACCTTGAAGGTACTGACAGGCAGAGAAACTTACCCTTTAGAACCCTCTTTTTCTGCTTCAAAAACAACTGAGCTAGGCTAAATGCAGGTGGACAGGAGATATCTTCCAGGGATTATGGTGTGGCAAAGGTTGAAACACTGACTTTAAACAGTTCCACAGATGAACTATCTATCTTAAATCTAAAACTTTCCCTGAGATTCTATTTCCTTGCAGTAATTTTACAAAAATAGCCTCAGCCATATCTCAGAGGTGTACTTTTGCTCCTCAGCTGGTGGTTGTACCCTCTACTGTGTATTTTATTTTTCCAATTGCTGCTCCCAGCAGACATAATCTGCTGTCCTGATCTAACCTCATATTGCCGCTAATCTTAGGCATTTTTCATTTTCCCATCTGAAATCACCTGGCTTTGAACTCTCAGCCTCCTCCTCACTACTACTTTGAGACTTCACCTTATTTTGTATGATCTGTGAATTTTCTTGATGTCCTATTTGTATCCCTGCCATTCTTTTAAAATGTGTCTAAGTACCAGTAGTAATGGTAATTCTGGTATCCAAAAGAACACTTGTTTCTATTTGTCCAGTCTATTGCTGTCTCCTTCAAGCATATCTTTGTTTGAGCCATTGTACTAAGCTCCCTCTTTCAGCAGTTGAATTTCTTGCCCTACTGGGTGTGCAGATCTTTGATGTAAAGAAAATCTCTGAGAGTTTCAAGTCTAAATCTACTCCTGGACAAACTAATACTAATACACAATGTGTTTCTTATATATATCAACCTTGTTCTACGTTGAAATTCTCTAATGGTAAAATTTCTGCCAGGATATTTTCTAAACTATTACACAGTTAAAGCCTCAGGAATCATAGAATCATAGACTTTTAAGGGTTGCAATGGACCTTACAGATCCAGCTCCAACCCCCTGCCCTGGGCAGGGACACCTCCCCACTAGACCAGAATACTTTTATACAGTACAAATATATAAGGATGAATCATTCCTCTTTACAGTGCATGTTCTCACTGGGACAAAAATTTAGCTTACACAGAAAAATGTAAATAATAGTCTCATCTTGAGTACTATGCTGAAGTTTAAATGAACTCAACTAAATAGCCTGTTTCAGACTTTCCTCCTTCATTGCTGTTATTTAAACTGAAACATTTAAAGAGAATATTTGCATTTCTATACAAATATTTTCTTCTGATCTTCTTTATCCAATAATTTATCTCTCTTTATTTTCCAATCCCTTTGGTTTATTTATTCTTGTACCTCTTCTGCAATTGCTTGTTTTCTGCTAGCACCACCTCATCTATTCTTTATCACCTAAATTTGTCTTCATGATTATTACACTAAATTTTCTCGTGAACAGTTTAAGTTTTCCAGTATTTTTACTCTAGAAACATTTTTGGCATGTTTTTTTTAACCACCCTTACTATAATCTACTGTGATTTGCAGCTTAGAACCTCCATTAATGCCCATCTCAGGCACTACTGCCTTGAGGGAGAGGCATTGTGGTAAGAGGCACAAAGTGTGTGTTTTTTCCAAGAGAGTCTCTCAGTAACTTTGGTATTAAAAATGGTCATTTTGACAACTTAAGATAGGTGACTGCCCAAGGCATGGCAATGTCATAACTACTTTCTTTCTAACAGCTTCACTGCTGACTCTGCTGTGGAGATTGCAGGGCATTAGTGAATCATCAGTTGAGTGAAAAGGTTTGTGATGTTTGACATTGTTCTGCATACAGACAGATTGTGTCTATTTTTGACTGGGGAGAGATGATGTGAGGAATTGCAAAAGGTGAACTGCTGAAAATACAGCTCAGAAGTTCCTAGAACTGATTATTGCATGAAACAGACAAGAGGCATCGTGTCAGATTCATTACACATGGTCCTTTTCAAAGGGACCTGCAGCTATGACTTCCTTTGCTGTTGTCAACTACAAAAGCTCTGAGTAAATACAGAGTTCAATATGCATTGATTATCTCAGCAGCTTTGATCTCCTCTAAGATCAAGCCTGTAAGGCTACTCAGTCTGTTCCAAGTTCATACCAAGGCACTGAAATTTTTTCCACTTATAATTGCCCTGTTGCAATTCTTAGTTATGATCCTTCACTGTGACTTACTGCTGAAAGAAAAGAGAGAACACAACCTTTCAGTTGTAGAGCTGTATAACAATACTGTATCACGCAGAGTTTATTTTTCTTTTGGTTTTAGTTCCATCTCTTGGGTACCTATGGCTAAGACTTCAGTTTGTCCCTCATTTATGCCCTCCTGCAGAGTGCACAAGAACCAACACAGACCATTGAAGAGAGCTCAGAATACAACAAGTAAGTATCTAAGCTGCAGAAAACATTCAGGGAAAAACTCCCGAAAAGACAATTTGACACTATTGAATGCCATAATATTTTAAATGTAAACTTAATGAGTGATGGTGCAATACTCATACACATTTTGATGGCAAAAGAGCAGGTAATGGTAAAACAGAAAACTGATATAAAATTGCAAATGATGTACATACCACTTTTCTCACACTACAAACTGACACTGGTAGCAACTGATACACTTCAGATGTTTAAGAGATTATGAAGATAGCAAGTATACTGATAAAATGGCTCCAAAGATCATGGTAACTTCTAAGCATGGAAGCACAACTTTAGCAGAGCCTAAAGAGAAAAATACTATTGCATTGTTCTTCAAGCTCCCTGCCAATCTGATATGTACTTAAGTTAAAACATGTTATACAAACTTATTCAATTCTGCTGAAAACAACTTTCCCTTACTGTAGGGACATAAAAAAGTGTATATACTCTACATCATGAAAGACACTAAAGGTTTTTCCATGGTGTCTCACATGTTGCAGAGAATCATGAAGCTGTAGTTTTCCAGCTGTGAATGTATATATACTTTGGCTATTTGTGAAGCAAGAGCTCAGTTCAGCTTCAGTTCAATGACTGCAGCCTTTGGTGCATTTTGCAGCACAGCTTGTTTCCCAGCTAGTAGGTGTATTGTCAATGTGCATGTTTTTCTTCAGCTATTTGGGAGAGATGACTGAAGGAAGTACCAATAATCTGCTTTTGTTTCCTGAGTTCTATTGATAGAGGTTGATTTGTATTTCAGTTTACTGTAAGGCAGATGGAGCTTCTTCACCCTTCATTGATCTATGCACTTTGCACAGCCCTGCCTCCATTTCTTTGCTTCATTCCACCCCATATACTACTCACAAGTTATATTTTTGCCTTCCTTCCTGAAAATAGGCATTTCATTCCATAACTGACAGGGAATGGCACTTGTTTTTTGTAGTGGCACCACCTTCATATCGAAAGAGCTTTGGTGCTTGCTGAGTAGCAGTCATACAATCAGTATCTTGGGCCTATACAACAGCAGCAGTTACATCAGGGTTTGCCCTTGAAAGTGTGATTCATGCAAACTGAAGCTAATAACAGTGAATAGGAATGAAGAAATAGCTGAGTTTTAATATTAGAAGTCTTGTTTTGATACACAAACCTTTATATCTATGTCAAAGATAAAACAGCCGTAATTGCAAAAGAACAAACCCAAGCAGAAAGAACTTTGTCAAATCAATAGCTTTGGTTTGCTTCTGTATGCTTTCAGGTTGTTCACAGTCATCCTGCCAAAAAAATGTGTAATGTCTTTCACAGTCTATGACTAGATCAATTTTAGAAGCTAATTGTGAAGGATCAATCCTGTTCCGCTTCTCACTGTCTGTTCCTCCCTCCTCAGGACCCGAACACTTTTTCATGTCTGCACTCACTGATGAAAGTACGCAAAAAAATGTTTTACAAAACATACATTTATTTAAAGGATAATAGAAAATCTCACTTGAATTTTCAAATCTGATTTAACCATTCTGGCACTAAGCATATTTCAGTCCAAATCTTTCTAAACAAAGGCTTGCAAACTGAAGTGGATCATACCCGACTGTAATGGGTTACAAACACAACTAATCACAACTGAACTGAGAAGTGAAGAACTAGTTAAACTTGCATGGTTTAGTACTAGCAAACTTGAAACAGAAGTGAAGATTTTCCTCCTAAATGGTCCATCTAATAATTTGAAGCACTTACATGTGCAAAAAGATTTCTCAAAAAAATATATATATATCCCCCATTTTAATCCAGCATTGCAAAGCATAAATAACTTTGATATGAAAGGAGAGTAATCTTCTCCGCAGAAGTGAACCCAAAAATCAATCAGCATCTCAGTCACTGCTCGAGCTGTCTGAGCTGTCAGAAGATGAACGTTTTTCCTTTTGTCTCTTCTTCTCCTTTTTATGATGCTTTCCTTTCTTAGATTTATGCTTTTTTCCCTTTTCCTTTTTGTGTGATTTTTGTTTTTTGGACTTTGGCTCATTGTCTTCACCTGAACTTGATGAGGAAGACCTAGCAAAAAAAAACGAAATAGATTGATATGTAATGAAAGAACAAAAATGCCACAATAGCATTTTTTTTAGATGACAGTGTTTATATAATGTCACAAATCACATTTGCTGTAGAATTTGTACAGTAGCATCTACTGGAAAGCTTATGATATCTCATTCTGCATGTTCAACTTGTATGATGACCTTCCTAATAAGACTTTTCTGCCAGAAAAGCAGTATGTTTCTAATATAGATTCAAAAATAACGGAATAGGCATGTTGTGTGGTTTTTGGTCTTCAAGAAGAAAAAGCCTAACAGTACAAACCCATGGAAAAGAAAACCTATGACAGCCAGATAGAGCTTCCAGCTTTTAGAACACCATGTGATCAATTACAATGCTAGTAAGGCCTTCAGAAAAATCTTAATACATTTGCTTGATGCAACAATCTGACAGAAACAGGTATGACAAACCTGGATCCTCTTGCAGCTGCTAATATTGGTAGCTAACCAGCAGCGATGAGTGATTACACACATAGAAGAATTATGATAACAATGTGTTGTGATTATTATACTCAGAGAGGGCAGTTTTGTCCTACTGTTTACATGATTAACTATTAATTACTTGAATGTAAACAAAACCAACATCCAGAGTAACTCTTTCCTATGCTACTTCTTCGTAAGTGTAAGTTCTGTCTTGACAAGTGTAAGTTAGAGCTACAGGATGTAAATAAGGAAGGGGGAAAATGTCAATATAACCAGCATTACATCCTGTTTATCTCTGAAAAACATCTGATGTGATCTCCAAATACACTGTACATTGGATAGCTCCCAGTGCAGTTCCTGGGATGTTGTCTCATCAAGAATCCTAATGACTAGTCTCACCTAGAGTATCACCTTCTCAATCAATCAATCAGTTAGCAAGCCAGAACTCAGATTCACAATGAATTGGGGTATTATGACATTTTCCTCTGGAACTGAATTAACACTTCTTTAGGTTTCTGCTAACAGGGACATTAAAACTCAACACATGCTAAGTAAAACTACTCAAGTTTTCCTTTTGATAGGTACATGTTATTCAGGACATGCGTGTATTCCTGCACATCGTGTTTACACATGCATGTGTGCACACCAAGAGTCTCGGGGTCTCTGAACTGCAGGGAGCCTTCTCCATGCCAGCTCAGCTGTAGACCAACCCCATAACCTTCCTAACTCCTTGTTCTTTTCCCACCACACCTTGCCCAATGCTGCACTATCAGAGGGAGCACTGCTTTCTCAGGTCTGCAGACCTCCAGCTTGCTTTCACAACTACCATGATCCTAACGCCACAGCAGAAAACCTGTGACTTTACCATTAATCAAAGAACAAACAAGTTTCCACTGGAAGAGAGGAACCTTTTCAAACCAAAGACATACTTGCAAATAAAGCTGCATCAAAAGAAGCAACATTTTCTGAGAAAGAACCCAAGTACCAGAAATATTTCTAAACTCTTGCTTCAAAAGGAAAACAGGTGTCTGATACTTACCTTTTCCTTGGTCTTTTTAATTTTGTTTTTTCTTTGCTTTTTCTTTTTTGTTTCTTTTTTTCTTCCTCCTCATTTACATCTATGGGAAAAAAAAGTTACAGTTTACAAAACAGTTGTCTAAATTAGAATCAGCATTAAACGTGTGGCTTCAATAGCAGTGCAAAGTTACTACAAAATTCTTGTTGAAAGGCTTTCTTTTCCTTCCTCCAAATTTTGGTGTAGTGTAGCAATTTCAGAAATATTTTGCAGAGTACCAGGGTTTTTACACACAACTTGCACTCTAGTTATTTTGATCTAAGCACTGAAGCAGGAAGGAAGGCCTGTAAAACAGCAAAAAATTGTGACTTTTCCTATATGTTTACATCAGCTTCAGGTTTTCCTATCTGTTCTTCTGTATTTTAACAGTTTTAACATTTAACATATTATTGCCCAAGTCTGAAAAGAGGTCACTTAACTAGAACATACCAAAAAAAGAATATTCCCTTAGGCTTACCTGAGCTACTTTCACACATCCTCCTTTCACACTTCACAAATAGCAATGCCATAACTAAGACAAATTTGAGTTAACTGTCTACAAAGACTGGCAGAAGAGTCACCCTTCATCTGGTTGTGTTTGTTTCCTGCCCCAATCCTGTAAAGTAACTTTACATTTTACTTTCAAGCAATTTTTTATCACACTGAATGAAATTTCTGACCTTAGATTTTTCTATACCAGTTCAAAAAGTATTTTTTAATTCTCCAAAATGCAAATCCACCACATGAAAACACATTACAATGCCAGCTAACAGCAAAACACTGGTTTCACAATTTATCCTTCAGAGAGCCAGTTTTAAGCACTTCATCTATTGTACTTTACAGGAAGTCTGCAGGCTAGTGCAGTTATTCCTCTGCTACCACAAATTTGAAAGAATATGAGTTAAAAAAGCAAACTACCCTTGGAGGAACTGAAAAACATGAACAAGAATGGGTGAACAAACACTCAGTATTTTTTTTAAGAAAATAGTTCAAAAATCTTGAGAAGATGAGACCACTTGAAAATGGCAAAATTCCAGCTAGATTACAGACAGTTAAAAATACACATCTCCTTACAGTACACTTAGCAGCCAGGGCTGGAGAAAGAACATCTAAGAAACAGGGATATTGGAAGATCAAGCAAATAGCTGTTTTTTTCTGCAAATTTCCATCAGTTTAGGGCCAAAAAATCTCAACCCCTACATTCACAAATACGTAACAGGCAGGAACAAGTTTTTCCCAACATATTTGTTCCAAGAAAGGACTGTTGCAGTACCAATTCAGCATATTTGAGAAGCAGATTATCCATTGCTTTTGAACTGCACAGCAAACTGCAGGGTTAAATCTATCCCTTCTCCCTCCTAAACAGCATCTTTAGTAGGAACTAAACATTGAGTCTAGAATGTGATAGCAGCAGAACAAAACATGATGTCTCAAGGGGCAGAGGAGAAGAAAGCTCACTGTTTTAAAACACACTATAGTGGAACAACCTCACCTTCTTACCTAGGGGAACAACCTCTTTGGAGTCTGAATTCAAATGGACTCCAGCATCTGATAAATAATCCATCTGTTCTCTCTCTGACAAACAGTTGATACTCAGACCTTTCAAACAGAGAACACTACTTCTTCAAACAGGAATGTTTAAATTCAGTAGCTGTTTCAGTCAAAATCCTACTTAGAAACTAGAGATAAATTCAGGTGTCATATTTGCCATTAGCTAAAAGATGTTTATAAACTACATGCCATAATCAAAAGATGAACATCTTCTAACATCAGGACATCCATATAATTTTCTGCTAAACAGCTTCTTAGTAAGAATCTGATAAATTTTGGATTTAGGAACCCTTTTCTAAGATGTTCTGAAAGGATACATTAATAACTTCCTATGAGGAATTTAATAAAAAAATTTGTGGGTGTATCAAATCTCTGAAGACTGAACACATGAAGGAAAAGACCTACTTTTAAAGCACAGGCTAAAAGAACAAATAAGAGTTATCAAAAAGCATAAAATGACAGTTCCTGTACTTTAGAAGACAATTATTCAATGTACTCTGTGATTTTAAAAAAGAAGCAGAAAAAACACCTTACTTTTTTTTTCACGCATGGCTTGCAATCTCTGCAGCTCTTCTTCCTCACTGTCTTCACTGCTAGTGCTGCTAACATCTAAAACAATATCTCTTTGAGGATCAACTCGGAGGAAGTTTCGGCACTCGAATGTCAGATGACCAGCTGAGCAGAACAAATATGCAGAAAGAAAGAAAAATTACAGTGTACCAGAACACATCAGAAGCTAAAGAACATACATTTTTGTATTACTGGATTTGGAGAAGTGAAAGAAAGGGTAGGCTGTGATCTGTGAACAAAGCAGGAGAAGACTTACTTTGAAAAAGCCTCCAAGAAGTCTGACATTTTGAGCAATGCTCTTCCATTGCATAGTGCTTTATGACCTCTCTTATTTCCATCAATTTAAAGACTTTATTCAACCTTTACTTTCTATTTTTAATTGTCTTAAGTCACTTTCTGAAGAAATTACCTAAGAATATAAAAGGAAATACTAAAAAAATCTACAACAACTGTTATATTGCCCTTTGCTTATGACATATATGGGAGTTGGATAGACAGAAAGCTGAACATGAGCCAGCAGTGTGCTCAGGTGGCCAAGAAGGCCAATGGCATCCTGGCCTGGTGTGCTGGTTTTAGCCAAGATGGAGTTAACTTTCTCAGTAGCTAGTGTAGTGTAGTGTTTGTATTCAGAGTGATAAGAGAAACTGGGAGGGAGCATAGCCAGGACAGGGGACCTGAACTAGCCAAAGGGATATTCCACCCCATGGCACATCATGCCCAGTCTATAAGCAAGAAGGGCCAATCCAGGGGGAGGTTTGGGGTTGAACCAGTCCATGGGTGCTGAGCAGTTGGATTGTGCACCACTGGTTTTCTTCATTATCCGTTAGCATTTTAGCTCATTCTGCTCTCTATTATTATTAAACTGTTCTTATCTCAACCTACATATTGTACTTTTTTTTTCTCCTCCTCATTCCTCTGGGTTGGGGCGGAAGAGGGGGGAGTAGGGAGCGTGAACGGCTGCTGGTTCTTGGCTGCTGGCTGAGGTTAAACCACAATACATGGATCAGGAACAGCACGGTCAGCAGGACCAGAGAGGTGATTCTGTTCCTATACACTGCACTGGTGAGGCCACACCTTGAGTACTGTGTGCAGTTCTGGGCCTCTCAGTTCAGGAAGGATATTGAAGTGCT
>NW_008651179.1:11109-13348 GCF_000695815.1 Acanthisitta chloris
CCTTATCACCCTCTACAACTCCCTGACAGGAGGTTGGAGTCAGGTGGGGGTTGGTCTCTTCTCCCAGGCAACCAGCAGGAGGACAAGAGGGCACAGACTCTAGCTCTGCCAGGGGAGGGTTAGGTTGGATATTAGGAAGAGATTTTTTTACAGAGAGAGTGATCAGGCATTGGAATGGGCTGCCCAGGGAAGTGGTGGATTCACCATCCCTGGAGGTTTTCAAGATGAGACTGGATGTGGCACTTAGTGCCATGGTCTAGTGACCAAGGTAGGGTTGGCCTTGATGATCTTGGAGGTCTCTTTCAACCCAGTTGATTCTATGATTCTATTTTTAGCAACCAGTACCTAATGCTGACTAGCATTTTTAGTTTTCTGAGTTACATCTCAATAATTATGACCACTTAGAAACCTTGTGGTGAATATGCCTATTGGAATAATAAATTTAAATAAAACAAATTGAAGATATGGTTTAGGAGGTACAGGAATTCAAGTAACTCATGTTCTTCATCTCAGAACATCTACATCTTGACAACAGAGCTTTTAGGAATATACACATCGTGTAATTTAACTACAAGTTCCCTTCTCTTCCAGAAAGCTTCTGGTACTTGCTGCATGTACAAACAAAGCACTAAATCTATATTGATATCAATGGTCCTTCAGAAGAACAGATACACAAAGCAACTGTTGCAAAGTCTGAACTGAAAGAACAGACCAACCTTTCTTTCCTGTCACCCCATGCAATGCTTATAAAAGCCTCAAATAGCTTAAATCACTGTGTTAAAAGTTCAGCACAATTCACTGCAAAACATCTTCCACCTCTCCAAATAACAGTTAGTGATTAACAAGTTAAAATCTTCACTAAGGTCTGTCTCTATTTATCAGGAAAGTAGCCACAGACACGCTTATATCACCAGTGAATAATGCAAAGCTCAAGCTAAGTGTTAACAGCAGAACTTGCAAGTAATAAAAGTAATTTCTTGAAATGCACAAAAAAATGTGGTTCATGTAAAACAGACTGGACTTAACTTGACCTGAAATGCCTGTCTGTTTGTGGTGAGATTAGGAAGAAGCACAAATGCTAATCTCAGTACGTATCACAGGTGATGCGTCCAATTCAAAGTTTCTCAAGTAACTGCATTGCAAATGCAGTATATATGAATATAACAGCACAATTTTTTTTCCTGAGAAATTCAAGAGTTTTCAAAAGCAGCAACAGGTGTGAGAACCCAGAGAATGAATGTGAAATTAATTTTACAAATATGGCAATTTAAACGGAGAAAGGTCTGGGCAAGAAGGGAGAATACTTATTTTTCATTTTTCTCCCCTCCTCAAAAGGCAGTTCCAATGTCACAAACTAAGCAAATCACTCTAACTTCATATTGCTTATTGCAGACTTACGATAGCCACACTTCTTGCATCCTGCTCTGATGTTATCCTTGTTTCCACCTGGAAGAGAAAATGTCACCAATAAGGCATTGCTAAACAGAACCCTCAAGTTTCTTTCAAATACATAAACAGAAGTGATGAGTCTTCAGAGTATTAAGTGCACTAAGAGCTCTTAGAAAAAAATACATGAAGAAAAGCCAACCAGTGCATTTCTAAGGTCACTTTTCTGTGTAGCTCTCTATCAGAACAAATTTGACTAGTATGAACTCTAGAGATCATTTAGTCTCACATAACTTATTGCCAAATCCTCATTTGATTGTCTATGACCTTTCTGCTATAATTTTAGTAATTATTTCACTTCTCTGAAAGCTTCTGCACTTGTTTCATTGCAGCTGGAACACAGTAATAGTTATCTGACATTCCAGTGACCTGCAACTGCACACTGCAAGTGTCCTCAGAAATTCTAGCAGTGCATGGAAGGAATCCGAAGGTATTTATATTTTAATTACAAAAACTGACTTTAAAATGCAATTATTAAAAAACCCAAAACAAATAAAAAATCATTCCTGAAAAGGCAGAGGAGGAAAAAAAAGACAACAAATCGTTAAATGATTCTGAATACAGGCATCGGAATATTGCCCAGGGAGGTGGTGGATTCACCATCCCTGGAGGTTTTCCAGATGAGACTGGATGTGGCACTTAGTGCCATGGTCTAGTAACCACAAGTAGGGTTGGACTCGATGAACTTGGAGGTCTCTTCCAACCTGGTTGATTCTATGATTCTATGACTGCACGGCTACCCTTCTGCCCACCCTGGCTATCTCACTCGCTCTATCCAGACGCTCTACCCCCG